>NC_087168.1:1645000-1757500 GCF_035594125.1 Scylla paramamosain
AGCACACAAGAAACTAATGCTGAACCCGATACCAGCACCTCAACAATGAGGACTAGCGACGCAAGTTCAATGGAAGCTCACTAGCATTCACTAGTAAGCTAAGAATTGCGGATGAGCGGAATGCACCAGTTGCCAAGCGAACACTGACATGGTGCACCGAGCCCAACACACGAAATCGTGCCTCAGTAGAAGACGAATAAACCTCACAATTATATTCCAACTTAGAAACAATAAGAGTTCGGTGCAAGAGGAAGAAGGTTTGTCTATCAGCGCCCCAAGAGGTATGATTAAAACTCTTAAAAAGTGACAGCGCCTTCGCACAAGCTGCCTTGAAATTATAATGAAGGTTAGGTACCCAAGTCATTCGGCTACAAGTCAGTGACCTAACGCTAGAGAGCAGGGACGGCGCCTTGTCTTGCCGTGTCGACTGGTTGTGTTAGTTCTCCTGTTCTAGAGGCTTTCGTTGCGAAGGTCTCAGAGGTGGAGGCTGAGTTCCATCAAAGGATCTTGCAGGTTGAGTTTCATGAAAGGGTCTCTGACCTGCAGGGTAAGTTCTGTTAGAGAATCTCAGCGCTTGAGGGAGGGTTGGGGCCTGCTGTCACTTTACCTAGTAAAGCGACAGAGCAGTGATCGGATGTGTGCAGGGGCACGGAGAGGAAGAAAGGTCTCCGAGGCGCCTCTTCTCGAGGGATGCCACGTGGAGACGAAGAATCCCTTCATTGTGATGGAGGGAGTGACGCCTGCGACGGAGGAGGAGGTGGACGAGGCGGGAGGAAACAAGGAGAGGAAGGAAGGGGAAGACGCAGTTACCGTGCCCTCAGGTAGGGTGCTTATGCTTAGAGGTAGTCAAGTTAGGTACTTAGTGCGTTTTACGCCAGACATAAGAAACGTAGGACTAGGGTGTGTTTGCCAGAGGCAGGGATAGGGAAGGTAACAGATAGACTAGACACGAGGTTGATAATAATGGGAGAAAGCCCATTGCTTTTCTCAGGGCGGCAGGGAATGATGATCTTGGTAAAGTCAAGAGTGAGGAGTTGTTTCGGTAGTTTAGTCAGGCGTTAGGTAAGATTAGGGGATAAGGGGATGAGCGTTTCCTTGTGTATGAAAATGTATGAAATATATTGTACTAAGCATCTCATGTAGACCTTTTGGGCACCTCCATAAATAGAACGATAAAAAAAAAATAAATAAAAAAAAAATAAATAAAAAAAAAATATATATATATATATATATATATATATATACTCGTATATATATATATATATATATATATACGAGTATATATATATATATATATATATATATATATATATATATATATATATATATATATATATATATATATATATATATATATATATATATATATATATATATATATATATATATATATATATATATATATATTTATTTATTTATTTATTTAAGGACAAAAATAAAAAAAATTGTTAATGCAAACATTATCCATTTTCTCTTGCATTTGTATAAGGAAACTTAAATTTTTTAAGGGAAACAAAGAAAAATGAAGAGGTCTGTTTCTCCTGAATGTTAGGCCCGTAGTGGACGTAAAATGGCGGTATGAGAATCACCTACTTATAATTTTCCCTACAATCGTTTTACATATACCAGAAGAAAGAGAAAAGTTTAAAAAATTATAAGCAAATAAAAAAATATTCAGATGGACCAGATAGTCCCTCTGAAGGGACATGAGGAAGATTCCTCGAGACAGACGAATTGGTATCGCTCAGTGAAGATATATCATGATGATGTGCAGAGAAACCCTCAATGTCTATAGCGGATTTGGATGAGTCTCTTTGCTTATCTAAGTCCGGCTCAGGGCGCTCTGATGCTCCCAAAAGAATCCTTGTGGGAGAACGTGCTTTGAGTCAAGAGACGCAACAGATCCTCGTGAACGTTTTTGGTGGAACAGAGGAGTAACTTTGAAAGATTTCTTTATCAAAGAATGTGTCTGTTTTCTCAGCACACTATGAAAAATTTCTTTATCAAAGAATGTGACTGTTTTTCTCTGTACACCGTGAGGACTCGAGAGAGCAAACGGCTGTTGGCTCAACAGAGACAAGTGGAGGGTTAGAATGAATGCCCGTTGAGTAAAGCGACTGATGATGATGCAGTTCTCCTAAGATGTGGTTTTAGAAGTTTGTCTACCTTCATAGTCCATAGGCACATGGACCTTTCCAATATGAACTCTTGTAAAAGGAGTCAGAGATACCGTTGCTGAAGATGAAGTGGAAGGCTTATCTTTGACTATCTTTGACATGTGACAATGCGGAATACGGAGAATTCATTGTGGATAGAAGAGCGGGAGGGAACAATTGGTGGTTGACAAAGGCAGGAAGGTACCTACAACTGGATTGGTTGTAGAGTTGGAAGAACTAGAGTTGCGGGAGGAGGCGTAGGTGTTTGCCCCACCATCCGTCTTCTTTCAAAAAAGAAGTTCCTGCCTGGCACTACCTAGACTGATGAACTGAAAATTAGCCAATTAAATAATATCCTACTCATGACGGTACCTCTCGCATTGCCGAGAACGTAACGAGTGAGTTTCCCTGCAGTAAAACCAGTAAGATACAGACTCACATTCAAGAGTAGGATGTGAGTCAAGAGCAAAGCAGTGAACGCACCAGGGACGATTTCTGTGACCGAACTCATAACACCAGTAACATTGCAAAGGACTGTCGATAAAAGCCCTTAAACACTCAGGAAGATAAGAATCATAAAAGATGAGCTTAATCGTGTTAATACTTCCCCTAATCTGTGACACCCGTTAAACATTATTGGGACATAAATGAAGGATGTCATCTTCTGAAAATTCATACTGTACAGGACCTAACTGTAGGCACGTTCTTTGCAGTAATTAAACGTTCGATGTGGTTTGACTGAGTCAAAGACCCCATCAAAAAGGCAAGGTAGATGAATGAACATCATGGCCTGTGTTAAATCCTTAGCTCGAATCAACACACCCTTACCGTATTTCTTGAGCTTACTTGCAGGGATCATTGCAATCTCTCTTTTTTAGATGCATAGCAGCATGCACAAAGTTACCTCGGCCTTCCCTATCATATACCACAAACCAGTAAGGTGTAGGTGTTGGGTGGTGGTGAGGAACTTTGGGAGCACGTTTTTCAGCATCATCAAAGATGTTGGGACATTAATCATTCTTGCTGTCAACTACAATTCTTGACTGAATGATCTCTGTAGTTCAGTTGACGTCTCCAAGAGACAGAGGTATATCATATGTTAATGTCACATAGCACCGTCATACTCGTATTTGAGACGGATAGGGGGAATAATAGGTGGCCTCTTTGGCGGGATGCACCGTTGGGTCGTATTGGCAGACTAACTCCGGGAATTTAGTTTGGTCCCTCACTGGCGACCTTGCTAGCACGGGTAGCCCTCTTCTCCTACGTAGGGCAGAGCAAGGGCCGGAGTCCCCTCTAGCCTCGCTCACTAAGACATAGCGACGCGCAAGGCCCCCCAACCACGATAAGGCGATTCCTAGTAGTAGTGTTTCTCGGTCGATGGAACGGTGCGGACGTGTTTCCATTGACTCTTACAGGAGTAATTTTATTTTGCTTACTAGTAAACTTTACGAGTCACTCCTTACCAGAGAAGGATTATACTCGCAATCAAAGCAACTACTGTGTGTGTGTGTGTGTGTGTGTGTGTGTGTGTGTGTGTGTGTGTAGAATCTAGAACAAGCTCGTTCAGCAGACAGCTTCACTGCACCAACTCTTAAATACTTTCAAGTCTGGTGTAAATGCATGGATTAAACAACCATAATAATGTAATGAAAATACTGTATTTAAATCATGTATGTTACTCTGCTTATTCATATCTATTTTTCACATGTCAAAGATAGTTCTCAGCAGCTCTGCCGGAGCGCTTGACAAAATCCGTCTAACTGTTAGATAAAAAGAGAGAGAGAGAGAGAGAGAGAGAGAGAGAGAGAGAGAGAGAGAGAGAGAGAGAGAGAGAGAGAGAGAGAGAGAGAGAGAGAGAGAGAGAGACCTGCGTGGGATGAAGTGTTTGGAGTAGCTCCGTGGTTCTACGAAGCTTTCGCCTACTGTAACTCTGATTCTGGACTCACACCACCACCACCACAGTGCAAAGCAGTGCAGAATACTAACTGCAGTGACAGGAGTGCATTATTAGTGAGAGAAAGTGTAAAAATATTCTATTGGC
The DNA here is from genome assembly GCF_035594125.1 of Scylla paramamosain. NCBI lineage: Eukaryota > Metazoa > Arthropoda > Malacostraca > Decapoda > Portunidae > Scylla > Scylla paramamosain. The sequence goes on from NC_087168.1 coordinate 1,649,201, forward strand.
ACGTAATAAAGGCTATGCGTGGCTGTGACCCGACCTGACCGCCGCCACCACCTCACCACCTCGCCACGTTGCCGCTACTTCACCACGTTCCCGCCACCTCATCACTTCGCTACATTACCGCCAACGCCACAGTGGTTATTGAGTACATGTGTGCAGTGCAGTGACGGTGAAGTGCTGTGATAGTGAGAGGGGTCAAGTGGCACGACTTGCTCCTTCCATCCCACCCACACTCTCCGCACTCACCCACTCCAGGGAATATTCCCCTGGGAATCACACGCACCTGGCTGACCCACATTCCTAGTGGGATTACCCTCCCCCCACTTGACCTGCCTCCCTCCCCTTCCCGCCAGGACAACCAAGCTACATGGCCCCGCCGTCCAGCAACACGCTAGCCCAAACACATCAGAAAATTGCTTGGGCAGGACAGTCGGGTTTCCCTGGAGCCAGATACTGCTGTGTGTGCAGTTACTCCGTCAGGACTAAACCCTCCACAGACTGCACACAGACGGAGTGCCTAAATCTGGCCTGCATAGACTGTCACAGTGACGGCCCCTTCTGCTACACAAGCACGGAGGATCTGAGAAGGGAAAGGTACATCCCCCACCCCGTCACCCACGTGACCGAGGCAGAGGCTGCCCGCAACCCCCACCTGACACCCCATCCGCCCCCGCCCTAGACCTCTCCATTGAGGAGCCAGCACCAGTCACGGAAGACGACAATATTAAGGGCGAACTTCTCTCCACCCCTGTCGAGGTCTTAGTAGATATTATTGTTGAGCTGAGAAACGAGCTACACCCTCTTAAAAAGCTCGTAAAGGCCTACCAAGAACAAAGCGAGAGGCTTCAGCAGCAGAGAGCAGTGTTGACAGACGCACTCAGCTCCATCAACGCCATCTTGCTCGTGGCGCAGCAAGGCTCCGCTCCCACGCACACCACTCAGGCCGTCAGTGCCCTCCCCAGCAAGATTGATACCACCTGGGAGGAAGTGTGCTCAATCCACCCCAGCTGGCAGACCTGGGGGTCATCAGGTAAGCCTCATCACCTGCGGAAAGTCACCTACGACGAGCCAGATAGCAGACCTGCCCTCTCACACCCCACCCCTCCAAGCCAGCAAGCATCACGACGTGTTTAGACCACTCTCGCAAATCCTCCTCCTATCGCCATCCCTCATAGACACACCCGCACCACCCACAGGAGACACTCGCCACAGGAGACGAAAGGACAACCAACAGAAACATTGGCAACGAAAGGCCTCGACGGTCATCTCCCTTCTGTAATCGGTACAGGTAGCGAGGCCACACAGCTAGGAGGAGACAGTAGACACCTGCCGAAACGATAATTACTCCCAGTGAGGTCTAAAGCACTGTTCAAGGGGTGCTGTGAACTTATCATTAAACCCAGCTGTGACCTCACGGAACATTTCCCTTTGTGTCTCACAACACAAGGGGGCAGTCACAGCCTGCCTCTCTTCATCCACACAAAACTACAAGCACCTAATAACACACACACCCTTCACTCAAAAATTTCAAAATCATCATGGCGACTCCTACACCAGCCTCGGAGTCCCCATCTGGGGAGGGGACCATAAATGTCCCCAGGTCGACGACCCTAAGTGTCTTGACACCCCCCTCAACTTTTTCTTTATTAACTTCTGCAACATTCGCGGTCTAAGATCTAATTTTCAATCTGTAGAACACCATCTTTCCTCTTCTAAACCTCATCTTCTTTTCCTCACTGAAACTCAGGTGTCTGAGGCAACTGACAGTAGCCCGTTTTCTGTTCCCTCCTTCTTTCTCTATCCTCATTTTCGATCCAAAGCTGGATGCTGCGTTCATGTGCGCAATGACTTAATCTGCTATCGTGTCCACGCTCTTGAATCTTCCGAGTTTTCCACCATCTGGCTACGACTACAGAGTCACTCTCATACTAAATTTATCTGTGCTGTATACCTCTCACTTAACTCCTCTGACTATAACAAAGTCTTTGACTACCTAACTTCCAAAGTGGAGCACATTCTGACCCTCTTCCCTTTCGCAGAGATCTCCATTCTTGGAGACTTCAATGTTCACCACCAGCTTTGGCTTTCCTCTCCCTTCACTGACCATCCTGGTGAACTAGCCTACAACTTTGCTATCCTCCATGACCTAGAGCAATTGGTGCAACACCCTACTCGTATTCCTGACCATCTTGGAGATACGCCCAACATTCTTGAACTTTTCCTGACCTCTAATCCTTCTGCTTATGCTGTCACCCTTTCTTCTCCATTAGGCTCCTCCGATCACAATCTCATATCTTTACCTTGTCGTATTGCTCCAATCCCTCCTCAGGATCCCCCTAAGCGAAGGTGCCTCTGGCGTTTTGCCTCTGCTAGTTGGGGGGACCTGAGGAGGTATTTTGCTGATTTTCCTTGGAATGACTACTGCTTCCGTGTCAGAGACCCGTCTTTGTGTGCTGAATGCATAACAGAGGTGATAGTGTCTGGCATGGAGGCGTACATTCCTCACTCTTTTTCGTCCTAAACCTTCTAAACCTTGGTTTAACACAGCTTGTTCTCGTGCTATACATGATAGAGAAGTGGCTCACAAAAGGTACTTAAGCCTTCCATCACCAGAATCTCATGCACTTTATATTTCTACCCGGAACCATGCCAAGTCTGTTCTCCAACTAGCCAAAAACTCCTTCATTAACAGAAAATGTCAAAACCTTTCAAGATCTAACTCCCCTCGTGATTTCTGGCATCTAGCCAAATATATCTCCAATAACTTTGCTTCTTCTTCTTTCCCTCTTCTATTTCAACCAGATGGCACCACTGCTATCACATCTATTTCTAAAGCTGAACTCTTCGCTCAAAACTTTGCTAAAAATCTACCTTGGACGATTCTGGGCTTGTTCCTCCCTCTCCTCCATCCTCTGACTACTTCATGCCACCTATTAAAATTCTTTGCAATGATGTTTTCCATGTCCTTGCTGGCCTAAACCCTCGGAAGGCTTATAGACCTGATGGGGTCCCTCCTATTGTTCTCCGAAACTGTGCCTCCGTGCTTGCACTTTGCCTAGTCAAACTCTTTCAGCTCTGTCTGTCAACATCTACCTTTCCTTCTTGCTGGAAGTTTGCCTACATTCAACCTGTTCCTAAAAAGGGTGACCGTTCTAATCCATCAAACTACCGTCTTATTACTTTAATTTCCTGCCTATCTAAAGTTTCTGAATCTATCCTCAACAGGAAGATTCTTAAACATCTATCACTTCACAACCTTCTATCTGATCGCCAGTATGGGTTCCGTCAAGGACGCTCTACTGATGATCTTCTGGGTTTCCTTACTGAGTCTTGGTCATCCTCTTTTAGAGATTTTGGTGAAACTTTTGCTGTTGCCTTGGACATATCAAAAGCTTTTGATAGAGTCTGGCACAAAGCTTTGATTTCCAAACTACCCTCCTACGGTTTCTATCCTTCTCTCTGTAACTTCATCTCAAGTTTCCTTTCTGACTGTTCTATTGCTGCTGTGGTAGACGGTCACTGTTCTTCTCCTAAATCTATTAACAGTGGTGTTCCTCAGGGTTCTGTCCTGTCACCCACTCTCTTCTTATTATTCATTAATGATCTTCTAAACCAAACTTCTTGTCCTATCCACTCCTACGCTGATGATACCACCCTGCACTTTTCCACGTCTTTTCATAGACGTCCAACCCTTCAGGAGGTAAACATATCACGCAGGGAAGCCACAGAACGCTTGACTTCTGATCTTTCTAAAATTTCTGATTGGGGCAGAGCAAACTTGGTATTGTTCAATGCCTCAAAAACTCAATTCCTCCATCTATCGACTCGACACAACCTTCCAGACAACTATCCCTTCTTCTTCAATGACACTCAACTGTCCCCCTCTTCTACACTGAACATCCTCGGTCTGTCCTTTACTTATAATCTGAACTGGAAACTTCACATCTCATCTCTAGCTAAAACAGCTTCTATGAAGTTAGATGTTCTGAGACGTCTCCGCCAGTTTTTCTCACCCCCCCAGCTGCTAACTCTGTACAAGGGCCTTATCCGTCTATGTATGGAGTATGCTTCACATGTCTGGGGGGGGTTCCACTCATACTGCTCTTCTAGACAGGGTGGAATCAAAAGCTTTTCGTCTCATCGACTCCTCTCCTCTAACTGACTGTCTTCAGACTCTCTCTCACCGCCGCAATGTTGCATATCTAGCTGTCTTTTACCGCTATTTTCATACTAACTGCTCTTCTGATCTTGCTAACTGCATGCCTCCCCTCCTTCCGCGGCCTCGCTGCACAAGACTTTCTTCTTTCACCCCTATTCTGTCCACCTCTCTAACGCAAGAGTTAACCAGTATTCTCAATCATTCATCCCTTTCTCTGGTAAACTCTGGAACTCCCTGTCTGCTTCTGTATTTCCACCCTCCTATGACTTGAATTCCTTCAAGAAGGAGGTTTCAAGATACTTACTCATCAATTTTTGACCACTGCTTTGACCCTTTTATGGGACCGGCATTTCAGTGGACATATTTTTTTTATAGGATTTTTGTTGCCCTTGGCCAGTGTCCTTCCTTCATAAAAAAAAAAAAAAAAAAAAAAGTTAATCACTGTGACAAGGACGTCTGCGATTAATGCGGCAGACGAGGGCACCTCGCAGATCACTGCCGCAAGCGCCAAGAAGAGGCAGCCAGGAGCCTTCAGTGTAAGTACTGCTTGCCCCGCGGCCACGAGGAAACCAGCTGCTACACGCGAGCGGCTGAGGTCAGGCAAGAGCCCCTTATAAGAGCGATCCTGTCAGAGCGGCCCCCAGCCCCTCCCCACCCAGCACCCGCCCCTGGTCCCGACCGTACAGGGCTGAACACCACGTTCCCGCCCTGGTTCCACCCATCCCACAACTCCCAGCCACTAACCCACCAGTAACATGGCTACCAGCAGCCTGCGAGTCCTGTCAGCCAATGTGCGGGGCTTCAGGACTAACGTCGGGGAACTGATCCACTCATTCGTTCTCAGACAACGAGTCGATGTAGTGGTGATAGTGGAAAGTTTTCTCGACGACACATGTGTCATCACCTGTGACAAAATTCCTGGCTACTCCCACTGGATCAGGCGAGACCGTCAAAGTGGGAGGGGAGGTGGTGTGGCAGTGTGCTTCCGAGACAACCTGCAGGTCGACACGCTCCCCATTGACATCCCCGAGGTCTCGGAGATGCTGTTCCTCCGCATCATTCTCGAAGACAAGAGCTCCTTACCGCTCTGTGCTGTGTACCGGCCACAGTGGCATGGCAGCACCCGCTTTACTATCTGACAGACTGGCTGGACGACATCTTGACTACTCACGACTGTCAGCACGTAGTGATTGTCGGCGACCTAAATCACCACCTGGTGATGAGGGCTTTCACGGAGCTCACAGCAGTGCAGGGACTCCACAATCATGTGGACTTTCCCACACATCAGCGTGGAGGCTCCCTGGACCCAGTGCTGACGGACCTGCCTTAAAAATGTGTTCAGCGCCGTCCTCTCGACCGTGTGGGCAGTTCTGACCATCATGCCGTGCTTGTGACCGTTAGTGTTGCCCCGGCGCGTGATGAGGATCATCAACAAGTCACCTGGCTGTGGGACCGCGCCTACTGGGTGGCTATGCGGCAGGCCCTGGCCCTGACAGACTTGGACTCAATATTCACCGGGGACCCGCATCTTGACACCACCGCCCTCACTATTGTCCTCTGCACACTGCAGCAGCAACGCATGCCACACAGGATGTACTCAGCCAGCCCAAAGGACCACCCCTGGTTCGGCTACAGGTGCAAGATTGCTGCTGAGCTAAAGTACAAAGCCTGGAGGCGGTACAAGAGGCACCCCACACAGTGTAACAAAGCCCGACACAGAAGAATGTGCAAGATCATGACGAGGACCGTAAAGTGGGACAAGGCAAGGTGGGAGGCGGATATGAGAAGGAAGCTGGCCTCCAACCACGCTGATGCCAAGCAGTGGTAGGGATTAATAAAGGAGAGGCAAGGTGTCTCCTCTCATGAACGCATCCCCGCCCTTAGGAAGCCTGATGGGGATATAGCTGTCTCCAGCCAAGATAAAGCAGACCTTTTCGCCCGCGAGTTCACCGAAAAAATGATAACTCCAGAGCCAGACAGGCAATTGTCCGCCCTCCTCCGCCTCACTGCCTCGAGACTGGAGGACGTTGCCATCTCTGAGGGCGCCATCAGAAGACACCTGAGGGATGTCAACACCAGGAAGGCCCCTGATCCTCACGGCGTGACCCCACATCTCCTTAAAAAGTGTGCTGTTGAGCTCACTGGCCCTCTCACACAAGTTTTTCGCTGCTGTTTGCAGCGAGGGGTCTGGCCGTCACTATGGAAGGAGGCTCGAGTCACACCCGTGCATAATAAGAAGTCGAGGTCTGAACCAGGTAACTACCGGCCAATCTCGCTCCTCTCCGTACTCGGTAAGATCTTCGAGAGGATCATAAGCGAGCAACTCACCGAATACCTCGAGCAGCACCACCTGCTGTCGCCAAAGCAGTTTGGCTTCAGAAAAGGCCGCTCCACCTCAGACCTCCTTCTCCTCCTTTCTAAGGCCTGGCACGAGGCCCTCAACACTGGCCGTCTCTCCCTGGTGATTGCCCTCGACATAGCTGGAGCCTTCGACTGTGTGTGGCATCGAGGCCTGATAGCGAAGCTCGAGCAGCTAGGCTTCGCTGAGGAGCTACTCAATTGTTCTCCAGCTACCTCACGTCCAGGAGTCTGCGGGTGGAGGTGCACGGACATGCCTCAGCCAGCTACCCAGTACAGGCCTGTGTTCCACAAGGGTCAGTCCTGGGACCCACACTGTGGAACATCTACCTAAATGACATCCTACAGGGCACCCTCGCAGCCTGTGCCTACGCTGACGACTGTACTCTCTCTCGATACTACTCAAGGGATGAAGTACAGGACGTGATAACCTCCGTCAACAGACAGCTGGACGACGTGATGGCCTGGGGAGAGAGGTGACAAGTCAAGTTTGCCCCTGACAAAACCCAGGCCATGGTAATATCACGTGCCGGGGAGGACGCGGACCAGCTGCGTGGAAGGCTGACGCTCGGGGAAGACGTCATTCCTTTACAGGACAACACTGACATCCTCGGCGTGGAGATTGACTCTCGGCTGCGCTTTGACAAACACCTCGAGAAGGTGGGCCGAAATGCCTCCTTGAAGGTGACAACGCTGCGCCGAGTGAAACACTTTCTCTCCCCTGATGACCTGCTGACCCTGCAGAAGGCCCAAGTCAGACCTGTCATGAAGTACGCCCTCCTTACCTGGATGTCAAGCGCCCGCTGTTACCTCAGCCTGCTGGATAAGGTACAAAGGCGGGCCTTATGCAAGGAGGGGACCAGCAGAGACCACTCCAGCAACCATGGCAACAGCAGCAGCAGCAGCGGACATAACAGACTGGCGCAGCAGCTCCAGCGTTAGACTGCTTGCAGGAGAGTCGCCGCCCTGACGTTACTACACAAAGCACAGGTCCAGCACGTGCCGCACCTGGCGGGCCTGAGGGCCACCTGGAGGAGGTCTGAGCGATGCACGCGGACGGTGCTGAACAACGACTCCCTCTTGGAGGTCCCAAGGTCCTACTCCACCACCCGTCACCGCGCCTTCACTGCCAGAACGGTCAGGCTGTGGAATGCCTTCACCACTGCTGTGGACATCAGGCAAATGTCCACCCAGCCGGCAAAGGTTGCCGCCCACAGATGGCTACAGCAGCAGCCACCTTGACATTGTAATTTATAGTGTACAGTGTGCAGTGTATAGTCAGTAGTGTGTAAATATGTGAACAGTAGCTTTAAGGTAGTTTGTCACACGATAGTGTAAACTTTAGATCCTAATATGTCCTCCCTAATTATATCACTGTACTTACTGTAAATTTTAAATAAAAAAAGAAAGAGAGAGAGAGAGAGAGAGAGAGAGAGAGAGAGAGAGAGAGAGAGAGAGAGAGAGAGAGAGAGAGAGAGAGAGAGAGAGAGAGAAAGAAAGAAAGAGAGTATGTGGTATGTGTAAATATGTGAACAGTAGCTTTAAGGTAGTTTGTCACACGATAGTGTAAACTTTAGATACTAATATGTCTTCCCTAATTGTACTTACTGCACATTTTAAATTAAAAAAAAGGGAGAAACAGAGAGAGAGAGAGAGAGAGAGAGAGAGAGAGAGAGAGAGAGAGAGAGAGAGAGAGAGAGAGAGAGAGAGAGTTACAGAATACCGGCAGAGGAGCGAGGATGACAAACCAGATCCCAACCTGCCGCCCAAAACGCGGTCTCGTCACCCCCTCCCTCACCCCAGGCCCGAAAAAACTGTGAATACTGCCTGCGCCCAGGACACTCGAGGGAAAGATGCTATACCCGTGCTGCAGACGCTAGGCAGGAAGCCATCCTGAGGAAGGTGTTAGCTGAAGGAAGGAGAAATGGGTATCCCCTTCAGTCAAACCCCCAGTCTCGAGCGCCCTTTCGTGACTCCAGATGGCAACACGAGCAATGGGAGGAGCAGCCAAGGTACTACCAGCGGGAATGGAACTCGGCCCCGGTGGGGGGGAGGGTATTAACAACATTCCTTGCCTCCACAACAACCCACCTGCTCGAGGGAACACTGGTCACGCCCCCCACTTCACAATTGTGTCAGCCAACGTTAGAGGTTTCCGTACTAACGTCGGAGATCTCTCTCACAACTTTGTACTGCGCCAAAAAGCTGGCATTGTGGTAGTGAGTGAAACTTGGTTGAATGACCAAGTGGAACCGTCATTTGGAAAAATAAAAGGCTACACGAACTGGGTGAGGAAGGACCGTGAAGGCAAAACAAGTGGAGGCGTGGCTGCCTGTTTTAAGAGTGACCTACAAACACAAGAGTTGTCAGTCTACCTGCCCCAGCTGATGGAAGCACTATTCTTCCGAATAGGGTTAAAAGACAACAGTGGCTTGCTGCTCTGTTTACTATACCGGCCCCCCAGGCAAGGTCGCTCCTCACTAGATTTCCTGGCGGAGGAACTGGATAACTTGCTCCAACGCCACAGCTGCAAAAATGTCCTCATCGTGGGTGATTTAAATTTCCATCTGGAGCAGCAAGCATACCTACAACAACTTAGTGGTAGTGTCGGGCCTCATCAATCACGTCACATTCCAGACCCACGAAAGGGGAGGGCTGCTCGGCCCCGTGCTATCTGACCTCCCTGAGGAAAGAATAACATGTCAGCAGCTGGAAAAAGTGGGAAGCTCAGACCACCATGCCGTGCTGACGAAGGTACAGCTCAGCGTGGCTAGGGAAAGAGCTGCACCTCGAACCATCTGGTTGCGGGAGCAGGCCAGATGGCACGATATGAGGCACGTAATAACAGCTACAGACTAGCAGGTGAAGCTCACGGGAGACGCGGAGGAGAAGGCTCACGCTGTCACCTCACACCTGCTCACCTTACAGGCCCAGTATGTCCCTCACCGCACATACTTCGCCAAGGGCACAAACCCTCCCTGGTTTTTCTACCGGTGCTGCGCAGCCGCTGAGGCCAAAAACACAGCGTGGAGGAGATACAAGCGCCCCTCACACCACAACTACACCCTGCATGACAGCCACTTCCAAGTGGGCGCGGAGTCACTGGGAGGAGGTTATGAGGAACAAGCTCACCGGTCCAGGAATTGGTGACAAGACGTGGTGGACGCTGGTAAAGGAGCGACAAGGCGGGATGCGGCAGGACAGCGTCCCTCCCCTCACCAGGCAGGACGGATCCACCGCCGAGCAGCGAGGACAAGGCTGCCCTCCTGGCTGAATTATTTGCGAAGAAAATGCAAGTTCAGGGCCCCACCCGACTCCCTCCGGCGATGCCACGGGAGACAGCCCACACCATCACTACAGTGCCCATCACAACGGAAATGGTGGAAAAAACACTCGGGGATCTGGACGTAGGAAAAGCCGTGGGTTCAGATGAGATCAGCCTCCGGGTGCTTAAACAATGTGCCAGGGAGCTTTCAGTTCCACTTGCTGCCATCTATACTGCCTGCCTGGCAGAGAGAAAGTGGCCAGCAGCCTGGAAGGAGGCACTTGTGGTCCCTGTCTACAAGAAAGGGTCCAGGTCTGACCCAAGTCACTACAGACCCATCTCCCTACTGTCTGTGATGGGCAAGGTGTTTGAGAAGCTGGTGGCATCAGTCATATGGCGACACCTGAACGAACATCAGCTTCTCTAACCCCCACCAGTTCGGATTCCGGTCAGGCCGCTCCACCTCCGACCAGCACCACCTCCTCCTCTCACAAGAATGGCAGGACACCCTAGACGAAGGCCTCGACACACTCGTACTGAGCCTTGATATCGCGCGGGCTTACGACCGAGTGTGGCACTCTGGCCTTCTGGCTAAGCACCAAGCCAAGGGCATCGATGGCAGCCTCTTGATTCTACTCGAGGATTACCTACAAGGAAGGACGCTTCGGGTAGTTGTCAACGGGCGGACCTCATCTCCCGCCCATATAGGAGTGTCAGTTCCACAGGGCTCAGTGTTGGGACCAGTCCTGTGGAATGTTTACATAGACGATCTTCTGCGCCAACTACCTGCAGTCAAGGTGTACCTCTCCCTCTCCTACTGCCGCCAGGACAGCCAGCGCGCTGTGGCCAACATTAACAGACAGCTGAGGGTAGTAGAGGAGTGGGGGAAGGTGTGGCAAGTCACATTCGCTTCGGACAAGTCACACGTGATGGTCATCTCACGGTCCCCTGCCGCTTCACAGGCCGTAGAAGGACAGCTACGGTTTGAGGGCGTGCAGCTGCCTCTCCAGGACCACATCAAGATTCTGGGAGCCACCATTGACTGTGAGCTGTGCTACGAAACTCATATCACGTCGGTAGCCCGCCAGACCTCTCGGCGTGTGTCAACCCTCCGTAGGATGGCGGGCAGTCTGGACTCACGAGGCATCCTCGCTCTCTACAAAGCACAAATCCGTCCCTATATGGAGTATGTCCAGCGCCCCCACCCACACCATGCGCCTCGACGCGGTGCAGAGACGTGCTCTTCGTCTAATGGGGGAAGACGAGGAGATGGCAGTCAGTATCACGTCACTGGAGCACCGGCGGGACGTGTCAGTCTTGGTGGTGTGTCACAAGGCTCAGGTGCAGCACACCCCTCACTTCACCCACCTGTGCCACACCCAGGCCGGAGGATGACGAGGCAAGCAGGGGCAGGAAGCCAGCAGGTGTTAGTGCCTCTCTCCCGCTCCTCACAACACCAGCGAACCTTCAAAGCCAGGGCAGCGCGCCTGTGGAACCACTTCACGCGGGCCACACCTGATGTGACCCGACTGTCCACACATCAGGCAAAAGTGGCTGCCAATGTCTGGAGGGGCGCGCGTCTTACACCGCTAGTGTTGTGAAAATAAATGATATCAAGACTTTTAAAATATTTGCTTGTGAAAGCAAGAAACCTTAAGTTTAAATTTTGTAATAATATTCACGCTGTAAATATAGTTTAAAGAGAGAGAGAGAGAGAGAGAGAGAGAGAGAGAGAGAGAGAGAGAGAGAGAGAGAGAGAGAGAGAGAGAGAGAGAGACTTACCTGAGATAACATTTTCAAGAATATATTTAATACGTACGATGAGAGAAGCAGGAGTAAGACAGAGCCAAGTGACTCCCCAGTAGATGCGTAGAGGCAACCTAACCCTTATCTTCATTTCCTCGACCGCATTGAGCAAATTGCGGAAACCTGAAAGACAATGGAATTGAGTAACATGTAAGAATCTGGGTATGGGGCCAAATGAGAGAGAGAGAGAGAGAGAGAGAGAGAGAGAGAGAGAGAGAGAGAGAGAGAGAGAGAGAGAGAGAGAGAGAGAGAGAGTCTGTTTCTTACTTACACACACACACACACACACACACACACACACACACACACACACACACACACACACACTTCACTTTCCCATGGCAGTTTTCAGTTTGTGCTCGTTCAGTTACAGTCTTCGACTGATTAGCGATCTTTTTTTACTGTAATTCTTGAGCAAGAGGATGGGATGTGTGAAATGGTAAGGGTTCCAATATTACACATACGAGTAGGACTGAATATTAGGAGTTCCAAGCTCTCTATCCAGTGATCATGAGTCCAACACCTGATTTTAAAGTCCTTGTGGTGAGTTGCACATCGGCGTACTTACCAAAAATGCCAATAACGGCGATCATTTGCAGGATACAAATGATGAGAACAGACACACCCGCCGAGTAGAATACGAACACCTCCAGCATGTAGATCCCTCCCTGAAGGCACATGGACAGTCCCATCAGGAAGAGAGAGATACACGTCCCCATCACCACCAGTGGCTTCCTCTTCCGTAACGATTCGAACTGGTCGACGATTGCAGTGGTAACAGCCTCCACCATGCTGAACTAGAAGAATGATCGTTATTATTGAATATTATTCCCTATGGTTCATCGCTGCTACAAAGCTGTATGGTTTTACCTTATCATAAGTAAGGTAAGCTAAGAAGCACAACGAGACGTTCATCAAAAACAAATGAACGAGAATAAGAGAACGAAAATAGAGAAGTAGAATTACCTGGGTACCGAAGCCGACGTTGATGAGCATGAGGAAGAAAAGGACAGACCATAGCTGCGGAATAGGCATGAGGCTTATAGCAGCAGGGTACACCACGAAGGCCAAACCCGAGCCTGATGCCGCTACTTCGTTGACATTGACGCCCATCTCATTGGCCAAGAAGCCCAACACAGAGAATATAACCACCCCAAAAAAGACGGACGTCGAGCAATTGGTGATAGTCACCACAAACGCATCCCTGGAAGAAGGAAAGAAAAGTCCACCAAATTGAAATTTTACATATACGAGTATATATATATATATATATATATATATATATATATATATATATATATATATATATATATATATATATATATATATATATATATATATATATATATATATATATATATATATATGCTCCTATCTTTTTTTCCTCTCTCTCTCTCTCTCTCTCTCTCTCTCTCTCTCTCTCTCTCTCTCTCTCTCTCTCTCTCTCTCTCTCCCTGAGAAACAAAAGCAAGCGAGAAACAAAACCATAACATTCGAGATAATATCTATGAAAGTCTAAGAGACTCATTCGCAAGCAACGGGACCCAGAAAAAGCTGCAATATTTATAAAGAGGGGAAAAGAAAGCATAAACAAACCCCAAACCAAGTAGCTACAACACTGACGTAGTACGCGAGATCTACCAGAATGAATGACAATGAGATCATGACAAACCTGGACGTAACCAGTGGCATTAGGCAGAGCTGCACTGGTTCTACGTCGCTGTTCCTGCTACTGACCCACTTCATCATACTGCACTTGAACCAGCTACTTCAGAGATGAGATATATTTCATACCATTCTTGTTTTTTTGCTGATTATGGTTTATTCTTGACACACAGTGAAGAAAAGGCACAAAACATGATCATCATCGCAACGGAGACAGTTGAAGCGTGTGAACTCTCAACAAAGACTTACAACAAGAGCATAAGCTTGGACAACTTAAATGGCATCAAAATCAAACCTGATATTAAGTCTCTCGGAGTAATTATTACCAATAAAAGAAATGTTTTGCAAGGTTCATGAAAGAGTCATTAACGCCAAACAATCGGGCAACATCTGAGTAGCTGTAGTTGGAAAGAACACTAACAGACTCCTGATTGGCAAAACTTACTGGAAACATTTAGCACTTCCCAAGATTCTATGCTGCCAAGAAGTATTCCCATATACTAATATCAAACGAGAATAACTACAATAAATAGAAAACAAGGCCTTTAGAACTATCCTAAAAGTGACTAGTTACACACCAAACTGCTTCTTGAAGGGAGAAACACGCAGTATCATCCCTAATGAAAAAAAAGGAACATTAAAGCTACGCTATCCTCCACAAAACACATCATGTCATACTCCAACAATGGCTTGCTAAAACAGCACTTACTTCATAGACTAGAGAACAACAAAGATAGATGGTTCAGAACAGCTAACAAATACTCACATCCAGAACAGCTAACAAATACTCACATCCAGAACAGCTAACAAATACTCACATCCAGAACAGCTAACAAATACTCACATCCAGAACAGCTAACAAATACTCACAAACATTTAGCATAAACATTTACCAACTCGGTAACACTTCACCACACAGGTTGACAGTCGTCCTGAAGATAAAGGACACACAAGAATGGAGAAAGGAGGTACAGGAAAAAGAAACTCATAACACCAATCCTGTTTTGAGTCATATATGTATATTCAAAGAACTGTCAAGTCATACATACCTCATGCAATTGTTTGTGAACTTGTTGTAAGAAGAAAGAGTAATAAGAGAGCCGAAGCAGATCCCCGTGGAAAAGAAGAGTTGCACAGCTGCTTCACACCACACCTCTACTTCCGTCAGGCGGGTCATGTTTGGCTTGAGGATGTAAAACTCCAAGCCCTTGTACGCGCCCTCCAGGGTGATTCCTACCATGGTTTATATATGTTTAAGTGTCATTGATACAGGCAGTTTATGGCACCCAACGTGCCACGAAGCTTGAGCTACATGTGCTGAAGATCTGCAACTCACTTTGGTGCAATGGTTTCCGACCTTTTTGTCTGTCTTTTCCCCCTTCAGCCAATTCACTTGCTCTGATCTCCCCCTTCACATAGACAAAGAAAAGTCATACACGAGGTTTCAAAATGCTATGAATAACCAACAAATATCGATAATTATAATGAACAAGGAATCCTAATCGAGATCTCAAGATGCTATAAATAACCACTAAGTATTGATACTTCTAGCAATTAATATTTAATAAACAAGAACATCACATTTTAAAGAATACCTACAGTGCACTATGAAAAATCCATTGACATACCTCATTCATTTAAGAAGTAAACAATCCTGGAGACAGTGGAACAGCAACAGCAGGTGTCAGTTGGTAAGTCATTCAGCAACAACTGAACTCACTGTTCTACCCATTAACCGCCCTAGCTATATCTGTATTGCCAGGTTCAAAACACAGAGTTATCATATTGTTACCAAAAAATTATGGAATTTCGACAAAAAATATCGAGTAAAGTCACTACTACAGGCAATCATAGTATAAATGTTGATCTGTATTTTTATATAGTGTCTGAAAAAAGTTTGTCATATTCTATTAATTTTTTCTTGTCGCCTAAAAATAATTCTTATTTCCCTCAATAAATTTCCCTCCTGGAACGCTAATATTTCGCCAAGTGGGAAATACTACTCTATTGGATTAGAAAGTATCTCACCTCTGATGAAGAGGATGAACATCACAGCGTAAGGGAAGAGAGCGGTGAAGTAGACGATGTTTCCAGTAGTTTTAATCCCTCGTGAAAGACAAATGCCCACAATTACACAAGAAAGCGCCATTAAACCCACCAGCTCCCATTGCATATCGCCCATGTCCTCCCACGTGGAACCAGTCACCCGCAACATACGATTCCTGAAACGTACAGAGTTGTAAGGAGACCAAACGATTCTACCTTGCATGAGGCATCGAAGGCAGAAGACTGCAAACACAATATTAGAAGGGAAGTCTAGTGCAGCAGGTAGACATTGGTGTGAGTGAGGGTAGGCAAGGAGTTGCTAATTTATTTCATACTTTATATTCATGAAAAAAATCAGCAGAGAATGGAAAGCTTAAGTTAGGCGCAGCTTGAAAGCCTGACGACAGTTAGTTAAGAGTGTGTGTGTGTGTACCCGAGAATCGCGTTCTTGACATGATCAAGTGAGCTCTTCATCACAGTCGGCCATCGATGGAGGCAATACAGAGAAAAATATAGAGGCTATCATTGAAGACGAAAATATGCTTTGTAGGTTTACACACAGTTACGTAATGAAGGACTTTCCTGATTCCTTCACTTGTTACCTGAAGAAGTCTTCACTTGCCGAGATCCTGGTGACTACTTTCTCAGTGGGCGTTAAGGAAGTGTTGGCAGAGTTTTGACAGTGCGTCTCGTTAAACGGGAGCAAGTCTTCCAGGCCGCAGTAGTCCTCCAGGGATAAACATGAATGATTGAAGAAGAAGAGACTCTGGTTTCTGCACAAAGCGGCGCCTTCTTCGTAGTAGCATCCTACAAAACAAAGCGAGGAACAAGGAAAAGGAAGAGGAAGAAAAGAAAGAAATTGAGAGAGGACAATCATGAAGGATGACGTGAATGACACGACGAAGTGAAGAACGAGAAAAACAAAACAGTAATAAGAAATAAAAAGGAAAAATAGGGGAAAGGTTGTCTGTTAATCTAGTCACAAACTTATTATAATACAAATGCAAATAGGTATAACAAATTCCACGAAATAAAGTAAAAACGTTTCATGACTTACATATCCATTCATAATCATAAGTACGAGTATATTAAGGATAGTTGCGCTGATTTAACGTATGTTGATCTTGGCGTAAACTACTATTATGTGAGAAAAAATTGTAAAATTTATCAAGGTAGAAAAAATTGTAACAATTTACTGATAGACAAATAACTACTTAGTGTTCTGCCATACTTTTACAGACAACATTTGAGAAGAGAGGAGCGCTTCAGCATACATAATTATCCATTATGGTTATTTTTCATAGTTTTAGCGACCATTTAGGAAACATCCTCAAAACATAGGCTTTTCTTGTTTTCCATGGGGTACTTGTATGAACAAAAATAGCACATGTTTTGTTATTTATCAAAACACGGCAGGGCAATGGCTGAGAGCAGTATGTATGTATGTATGTATGTATGTATACATATATTCAGCAAACACCTACCGAAACAATAATCACTCCCAGGGAGTCTCACAAGACTTGTTTTTAACACAACTGTGACCTCCCTGTACATTTCCCTTTGTTTCACAACACAAGGGGACAGCCACATTCTGCCTTCTAAAAACATCTCGATTCACTCATACAGCACTACACGTACCTAGCACACGTACACATTTCAATCAAAACAGAAAATGGCGTGTCCAACACCAGCCTCGTAGTCCCCGTCTGGGGAGGGGACCAGAAATGTCCCCAGGACGGACTGCTCTTCAGGTATTGACAAAAAAGTTTCTTGCCACCCACTAAACCTTTTAATTTCTCTCGTGCCCACCCTCTTGAGTCTTCTGAATTTTCTACCATCCTGCTTTGACTTCAGAGTTGCCCTCAAACTAAATTAATCTGTGCTGTATACTTCTCATCTAAGTCCTCTTTGACAATTTAACTCCCAAGTTCAGCACATTCTGGCTCTCTTCCTTTCCATCACCAGCTTTAGCTTTCCTCTCCTCTAAGTTTGCTACAGCTAGAGCAGGAATTCTCGACCTGTGGTACGCATACCGCAGGGGTACGTGGGAGGAGCGAACTCGTCCCTATCGAGTGTGGTCCATTGGAAACCAAAAGTAGATTTTATTGAGGCAACGAAGATCACAAAAAAAGTAAGAATAATAGTACTGGATACGAAAATAATATATATATATATATATATATATATATATATATATATATATATATATATATATATATATATATATATATATATATATATATATATATATATATATATATATATATATATATATATATATAACAGGGAAGCAGAGGAATTTCTTGAGGTAATTCAGGATAAGTTTTTAAAACAGGTAGTCGTAGAACACACAAGGGTGAACAACATTCTAGATTTAATTCTTACTAACAGGGAGGAAGCAGTCACGCAGGTAGAGGTTGGAGGACAGCTAGGTAACAGTGACCATTGGGAAATTAGGTACAAATTAAAATGTCAGGAAACTTTAAAAGCAAAAGCACTAGTAAAATACCTGACTTTAGGAGAGCAGATTTTGAGGAATTAAAAAGATACTTCCTAGGAGTTGACTGGCAACTGATGCAGGGTGAGGTCCGGTCCGGGACGGAGTTGAGAGAGATAAGGCAGGATGAGAGGGGTGAGGAGAGGTGTGAGGGTGAAGGGCAAGAAGAGGGAAGAAGTGTCCGGAAGGGACGGAGGAGGGAGAGACGGGGAGATGTGTGTGGGTATGCTGGAGGGTCAGATCATACTGGGATGGGAGAGGTGAGGTCGAGGCGAGTAGATGAGGGAGTGGAGAAGATGGAAGGGGCCGATATGAGGGGATTAGGTGAAGTAAATGTAGATATGATGTATAAATATTTCGTAGATAAATTGCATACAGGACAGTTAGCAAGCATCCCGCATAGAACAATATGCTCACAGAATAATCACCCTAAATAGATGACTGTTAGGTTAAAATACTATATAGGGCGGAAGAGAAGTATATATAAGAAACTAAAGAGGTTTTAAGGCCACAATATAATCAATTAGTTAGAACTGTCAGGAAGTTAACGAGGAAAGCTAAAAGCAATTATGAATGTAGTTATGAATTAAGTAGACAGCCAGGCGAAGACAGACCCCAAGAGATTTTATCAGGTAAATAGGACGAAGAATAAGGAAACTATAGGTCCATTAGAGGCAGCAGATGGCAAGCTGGTTAGTTTTGGGAAGATTAGTAAAATTCTGAATGAGTATTTTTTAACTGTCTTCATCCAGGAAAACATGCAGGATATGCCAAATAATGAACAGATATTTAGAGCAGATGAGAATGAGCAGATGAGAATGAGAAGTTGACAGATATTAGCTAAACATGCAGGATATGCCAAATAGTGAACAGATGTTTAGAGCAGATGAGAATGAGAAGCTGACAGATATTACCATAGCTAAGGAGATGGTAGAAGAGGAGATATATAGGCTAAAAATTTTCAAGACACCAGGATAAGATGAAATATATCCCAGAGTACTTAAAAAAATACAATGAGGTTATTAGCGAGCCGTTAGTTTCTGTCTTTAGGAAATCACTTGAGTCAGGTGAGGTACCAGTAATGTAGTACCCATCTTTAAGAAAGGAGATAAAACTTTAGCGTGTAATTATACTCCTGTCAGCTTAACTTCTGTTGTAGGTAAAATAATGGAGTCAATAATAGCAAGGAACATTAAGGGGCATTTAGACAAACATAACTTGATAAATCAGTCACAGCATGGCTTCACGAAGGGAAAGTCTTGCCTCACGAACTTGTTAAGTTTTTACAGTAAAGTGTACGAGGCAGTAGATAATGGTGATAGTTATGACATCTTATATCTGGACTTAAGTATAGCTTTTGACAAGGTACCCCATCAAAGACTCCTGAGAAAGGGTAGGGCACACGGGATAGATGGGAAGGTGTTAGGCTGAGTAAGGTCATGGCTAAGCGACAGGCGACAAAGAGTTGTAATAAACGGCTCTAAATCCGAGTGGGGTCATGTAATTAGTGGGGTGCCACAGTGATCAGTATTAGGGCCATTGCTGTTCTTAATATATATCAATGACTTGGATAATAGAATTAGCAGTGATGTTAGTAAATTTGCGGATGAAACAAAGATAGGCAAATTAATTAGGTCAGAATCAGATGCCATTGCCTTGCAGGTAGATTTAGATAAGATGAATGAATGGACGGACAAATGACAAATGCAGTTTAATATCAACAAGTGCAAAGTACTTAGCGTTGGTACAGGAAACCCACACAGTATATACACAATAAACAACGAAACTGGCAGGTTCAGGGTACGAAAAAGATTTAAGAGTTATAGTTAGGTCTGAACTCCGTCTAGGAAAGCAATGCATAGAGGCCAGAAACAGAGCAAATAGAGTATTAGGATTAATTTTTAGGAGTTAAAAGTAGAAGGCCCGAAGTAATATTAAAGTTATACTTGACGTTATATTATATTTGACCTCATCTAGACTACGCTGTGCAGTTCTGGTCCCCACATTACAGGAAAGATATAGGTCTATTAGAGTCAGTGCAAAGGAGAATGACTAAAAGGATGCAGGGGATGAGAAGTATTCCTTACGAGGCGAGATTGAAGCTGTTAAATTTATATTCTTTAGAGAGATGTAGGTGAAGAGGTGACCTGAAAGAAGTCTTTAAGTGGTATAAGGGTTATAACAAGGGGGATGTAAGCAAAATTTTTAGGATCAGTAACCAGGACAGAGGAAGAAATAATTTAAATTGAAAAATTTAGGTTTAAAAAAGAGACAGGAAGAAATTGGTTCTCAAATAGTGGTAACGCTGGCTTGGGAGCAACTGGGCCTCCGTAGTGGAACTGACCAATGCATTTATTTCTTACCAGTGCATTTATTTCCTGCAAATATCACAAGTTCTTATCCCTTGAACTTGTTTTATTTCGCAAGTCGTATATTAAAATTATTTAACAGTACAACAACGTTTTGTAGTCTATAATAGTAATATCAAAAAAATTTAAGAAGAATTTGGATGGCGGCGTGAATCACTTCACCAGCTGCTGAAAATTTCACTACCAGTAATCCTCATTTCATTTACAATGCCTCCTTGGTTAGAAACTTTAATAATACTTACATACACATAGGGTGTATGGAATTTTTCAGAAATATTGATAAATAACAGAGAATATTAAAAAAGCATTACCATTTCCATCAGAGGGCTAGGCTTACTTTCTTTAGACTAGGTTTAGATTAATTCAGCTCTCCATCAGAGGGTTAGGCTTACTTTCGTTTAACTAGGTTTAGATTAATTCTGCTCATTAATTGAATTTCTAATCCTTTCAAGGAGTAGATTATGATTTAAAAATAAAAAAAAAGAACATTGTAGTTTTGGTGAAAAATAAGTAATATTCCCTGTCTTGAAATTAGTAGGCTAGGGTTATTTCCATAAAACCCGAAATATTTCAATCTAACGATGTATGTGTCCAACACTGAGGAAGAGAGAAATAGATGATTTATTAAGTGACTGATTAGCATACACAGAGTTTGGCGAATGTTAGACAGAAGGAAAGAATTTAAATAAAAATGTAACCATGTTGCAGTAGATTAATAAGGCATGTTGAAGGCACCAGTGATGTATTTCAATTCTCTCTCTCTCTCTCTCTCTCTCTCTCTCTCCCTCTCTCTCTCTCAGGGAGATCTGTGCGTTGCCGTGGTTGGGATTAAATGAACCATACGTCTGACAGTCAAAATAGGGCTGCGCACGCACTTGGTCACTTGAAACTAGCTGGTCACTTTTAAACCTACGACACTGGCCACATGCCTTCGCTCCTGCTTGCTAGGAGGCTTGGACACTTAGCCTTCCAAATATTTCAGTGTGGATAATCTCTTACCAACCAATGTCATACTTGTGGCTGTGTAAGGGTGTAGCTAATGTTCAATATTATATGTAATATTCTGGAACAGAAAATTTCCATTTTGCATTCTTCATTTAACTCTAAAACACCTATTATTATTCTGTCTTGCACTTTCTTAGTATCTCTAACATCTCAGGAAACTGGCACTAGAAGGAACTCTTCACAGAGCATGACAGTCAAATAAGTCATGATCTGTCACTAACTACAACTTCCGTCACTTAAAAAAAAATAAATAAAATGGTCACCGGGATTTGTGTCCTTCCACCCCTGCTAGTTAGGCCTGTTTTGTTGTTCTCTCTCTAACTGTCTCTGTAACTGTCTAATGCAAGGGAAGACGAAAAACACAAGTAGTAATCACTTTCCATCACAGAACAGATATTTGGAAAAGTACAGCTCAAATCTTTACGTGGATGAGTATATACGAGTACCGGATTTCTACTCTTATACTCGTACACCAGAGTTTTTGGGTGCTCATATATACTCCAGTGCAAGTTGAATCACTCACCTGGGCTATTGAAGTCATTATCACAATGACTCCAAGGGAGCAGAGAGTAGAATGAGAATATCAAATAGAAGAAGGACCAACCCAGGATCACATTGAAATACATGGATGTGAAGTACGCAACGATAACCATAGCCCAGCCGAGACCTGCAGGGAGAGTTGCTATTAATGTTTATGTCCAAGTGAGAGTTGTGTTTCTGGTGCCGTCATCATCGTCACCCTTGTTGGTCTTGGTGTATCTCATGTTAGCGTCAATTCTTTCTGTCTCAAGGACTAAAGGTGTCTTTTTTTTTTTTTTTTTTATGTAAGAGAGACACTGGCCAAGGACAACAAAAATCCAATACAAAAAAAAAAAAAAAAAAAAGCTCACTGAGATGCCAGTCCAAGAAAAGGGTCCAAAGCAGTAGTCAAAAATTAAAGGATAAGTGTCTTGAAACCTCCCTCTTGAAGGAATTCAAGTCATAGGAAAGTGGAAATAGAGGAGCAGGCAGGGAGTTCCAGAGTTTACCAGAGAAAGGGATGAATGATTAACTCTTGCATTAGAGAGGTGGACAGAATAGGGTTGAGAGAAAGAAGAAAGTCTTGTGCAGCGAGGCCGCGGGAGGAGGGGAGGCATGCAGTTAGCAAGATCAGAAGAGCAGTTAGCATGAAAATAGCGGTAGAAGACAGCTAGATATGCAACATTGCGGCGGTGAGAGAGAGGCTGGAGACAGTCAGTTAGAGGAGAGGAGTTGATGAGATGAAAAGCTTTTGGTTCCACCCTGTCTGGAAGAGCGATATGAGTGGATCCTCCCCCCCCCCAGACATGTGAACCATACTCCATACATGGGCGGATAAGGCCTTGTACAGAGTTAGCAGCTGGGGAGGTAAGAAAAACTGGTGGAGACGTCTCAGAACACCTAACTTCATACAAGCTGTTTCAGCTAGAGATGAGATGTGAAGTTTCCAGTTCAGGTTATACATAAAGGACAGACCGACGATATTTAGTTTTGAAGAGGGGGACAGTTGAGTGTCATTGAAGAACAGGGGATAGTTGTCTGGTATGTTGTGTTGAGTTGATAGATGGAGGAATTGAGTTTTTGAGGCATTGAACAATACCAAGTTTGCTCTGCCTCAATCAGAATTTTTAGAGAAATCAAAAGTCAAGCATTCTGTGGCTTCCCTGCGTGAAATGTTTACCTCCTAAAGGGTTGGACGTCTATGAAAAGACGTGGAAAAATGCAGGATGGTATCATCAGCGTAGGAGTGGATAGGACAAGAAGTCTGGTTTAGAAGATCATTAATGAATAAGAAGAGAGTGGGTGACTGGACAGAACCCAGAGGAACACCACTGTTAATAGATTTAGGAGAAGAGCAGTGACCGTCTAACACAGCAGAAATAGAACGGTCAGAAAGGAAACTTGAGATGAAGTTACCGAGAGAAGGATAGCAGCCATAGGAGAGTAGTTTGGAAATCAAAGCTTTGTGCCAGACTCTATCAAAAGCTTTTGATATGTCAAAGGCAACAGCAAAAAGTTTTACCAAAATCTCTAAAAGAGGATGACCAAGACTCAGTGAGGAAAGCCAGAACATCACCAGTAGAGCGGCCTTGACGGAACCCATACTGGCGATCAGATAGAAGGTTGTGAAGTGATAGATGTTTAAGAATCTTCCTGTTGAGGATAGATTAAAAAAACTTTAGATAGCCAGGAAATTAAAGCAATAGGACGGTAGTTTGAGGGATTAGAATAGTCACCCTTTTCAGGAACAAGTTGAATGTAGGCAAACTTCCAACAAGAAGGAAAGGTAGATGTTGACAAACAAAGCTGAAAGAGTTTGACTAGTCAAGGTCCAAGCACGGAGGTACAGTTTCGGAGAACAATAGGAGGGACCTAATCAGGTCCATAACCCTTCCGAGGGTTTAGGCCAGCAAGGGCATGGAAAACATCATTGCGAGGAATTTTAATAGGTAGCATGAAGTAGTCAGAGGGTGGAGGAGAGGGAGGAACAAGCCCAGAATCGTCCAAGGTAGAGTTTTTAGCAAAGGTTTGAGCGATGACTACAGCTTTAGAAATAGATGTGATAGCAGTGGTGCCATCTGGTTGAAATAGAGGAGGGAAAAAAGAAGGAAAATTATTGGCGCTATTTTTTGGCTACATGCCAGAAGTTACGAGAGGAGTTAGATCTTGAAAGGTTTCGACACTTTCTGTTAATGAAGGAGTTTTTGGCCAGTTGGAGAACAGACTTGGCATGAATCCGGGCAGAAATATAAAGTGCATGAGATTCCGGTGATGGAAGGTTTTAATTACCTTTTGTGGGCCATCTCTCTATCATGTATAGCACGAGAATAAGCTGTGTTAAACCAAGGTTTGGAAGGCTTAGGTCGAGAAAAAGAGTGAGGAATGTACGCCTCCATGCCAGACACTATCACCTCTATTATGCGCTCAGCACACTAAGACGGGTCTCTGACGCGGAAGCAGTAGTCATTCCAAGAAAAATCAGCAAAATACCTATTTAGGTCCCCCCAAATAGCAGAGGCAAAACGCCAGAGGCGCCTTTGCTTACGGGGATCCTGAGGAGGAATTGGAACGATAGGACAAGATACAGATACGAGTATGAGATTGTGATCGGAGGAGCCCAATGGAGAAGAAAGGGTTACAGCATAAGCAGGATTAGAGGTCAGGAAAAGGTCAAGAATGTTGGGCGTATCTCCAAGACGGTCAGTAATACGAGAAGGGAGTTTCACCAATTGTTCTAGGTGGTGGAGGATAGCAAAGTTGAAGGCTAGTTCACCAGGATGGTCAGTGAAGGGAGAGGAAAGCCAAAGCTGGTGAAGAAGACTGAAGTCTCCAGGAATGGAGATCTCTGCAAAAAAAGAAAAGAGAGTCAGAATGTGCTCCACTTTGGAAGTTAGGTAGTCAAATATTTTCTTATAGTCAGCGGAGTTAGGTGAGAGGTATACAGCACAGATAAATTTAGTTTGAGAGTGACTCTGTAGTCGTAGCCAGATGGTGGAAAACTCAGAAGATTCAAGAGCGTGGGCACGATAGCAAGTTAAGTCGTTGCGCACATAATCGCAACATCCAGCTTTGGATCGAAAACAAGGAGAGAGAAAGTAGGATGGAACAGGAAAGGGGCTACTGTCTGTTGCCTCAGACACCTGAGTTTCAGCGTGGAAAAGAAGATAAGGTTTAGAAAAAGAGAGGTGGTGTTCTACAGATTGATAATTAGATCTTAGACCACGAATGTTAATGAAGAAAACGTTGAGG
Organism: Scylla paramamosain; assembly: GCF_035594125.1. Lineage (NCBI taxonomy): Eukaryota > Metazoa > Arthropoda > Malacostraca > Decapoda > Portunidae > Scylla > Scylla paramamosain. The sequence continues at coordinate 1,674,136 of NC_087168.1, forward strand.
GGGGTGTCAAGACACTTAGGGTCGTCGTCAGAAGGGCAGTCCGACCTGGGGACATTTGTGGTCCCCTCCCTAGATGGGGACTCGGAGGCTGGTGTATGAGTCGCCATCAACTTTGAAATTTTGAGTGAAGGGTGTGTGTGTGTTATTAGGTGCTTGTAGTTTTGTGTGGAGGAAGAGAGTCGTCTTTAGAGGGCAGGCTGTGACTGCCCTCTTGTGTTGTGACACACATAGGGAAACGTTCAGTGAGGTCACAGCTGGGTTTAATGATAATTTCACAGCACCCCCTGATCCAGTGCTTTAGACCTCACTGGGAGAAATTATCGTTTCAGCAGGTGCCTACTGCCTCCGCATTCAACTTCACTACTACTACTACTACTACTACTACAACTACTGTTAGACAAATTCTTTGCCATGTTACTTTACTTTCTAATTGCTATTTTCGTCGAAGTCTGTTAATGATCAACAACAACAACAACAACAACAATAATGATAATCATAATAATAAGATAATAATAATAATAATAATAATAATAATAATAATAATAATAATAATAATAATAATAATAATAATAATAATAATAATAAAAATAATAATTTTGGTTACTGAATAGGAAGAATAAGAGAAAGAAAAAGTTCACAGCACAAGCCATGTCGTAAACAACATCTGACTGCACACCAGGATATCAGTCCTTCCCAGTGAGAAATACATAATAGAGAGAAACACAGACGACCTGAGATGTAAAAAAGATTACGCATACTGAGTAACATACACAGTGAGAAGAACATTAACGTGCGGCACGGCACAATAATAGCTCCTTGGATAAAAGGAACAAAACGAGTGACAGGAGAGAGTGGATATGCGTGTGAACGTATGTAGTAATTAATTTTTGTACAGCCTGTAATTACTGAGGTTTGTGAATGTAATGCTGACTGTGACAGTTAAAATCACATAAGAAATTGTTAGTTATTATTATATGCATAATGTTACGAGCAAACATAGTAAATGGTATAAGGTGTCACTTGTTTTTTTTTTTTTTTCGTGCGGGTAAGCTAAATTACTGAAAAAATGTTATATATATATATATATATATATATATATATATATATATATATATATATATATATATATATATATATATATATATATATATACGAGTATATCTATATATCTATCTATATATATATATATATATATATATATATATATATATATATATATATATATATATATATATATATATATATAGATAGATAGATAGATAGATAGATAGATAGATAGATAGATAGATAGATACATATATATATATATATATATATATATATATATATATATATATATATATATATATATATATATATATATATATATATATATATATATATATATATATATATATATATATATATATATATATATATATATATATATATATGTATATAATTACTCCCAGTGAGGTCTAAAGCACTGTTCATGGGGTGCTGTGAACTTATCATTAAACCCAGCTGTGACCTCACTGAACGTTTCCCTTTGTGTCTCACAACACAAGGGGGCAGTCACAGCCTGCCCTCTAAAGACAACTCTCTTCCTCCACACAAAACTACAAGCACCTAATAACACACACACCCTTCACTCAAAAATTTTAAAATCATGGCGAATCCTACACCAGCCTCGGAGTCCCCATCTGGGGAGGGGACCATAAATGTACCCAGGTCGGACTGCCTTTCTGTCGACGACCCTAAGTGTCTTGACACCCCCCTCAACTTTTTCTTCATTAAAATGTGCAACATTCGCGGTCTAAGATCTAATTTTCAATCTGTAGAACACCACCTCTCCTCTACTAAACCTCAACTTCTTTTCCTCACTGAAACTCAGGTGTCTGAGGCCACTGACAGTAGCCCCTTTTCTGTTCTCTCCTACTTTCTCTATCCTCATTTTCGATCCAAAGCTGGATGCTGCGTTTATGTGCGCAATGACTTAACCTGCTCTCGTGCCCACGCTCTTGAATCTTCCGAGTTTTCCACCATCTGGTTACGACTACAGAGTCATTCTCACACTAAATTTATCTGTGCTGTATACCTCTCTCCTAACTCCTCTGACTATAAAAATTCTTTGACTTCTTAACTTCCAAAGTGGAGCACATTCTGACCCTCTTCCCTTTTGCAGAGATCTCCATTCTTGGACACTTCATTGTTCACCACCAGCTTTGGCTTTCCTCTCCCTTCACTGACCATCCTGGTGAACTAGCCTACAACTTTGCTATCCTCCATGACCTAGAGCAATTGGTGCAACACCCTACTCGTATTCCTGACTGTCTTGGAGATACGCCCAACATTCTTGACCTTTTCCTGACCTCTAATCCTTCTGCTTATGCTGTCAACCTTTCTTCTCCGTTGGGCTCCTCCGATCACAATCTCATATCTTTATCTTGTCCTATCACTCCAATCCCTCCTCAGGATCCCCCTAAGCGAAGGTGCCTCTGGCGTTTTGCATCTGTTAGTTGGGGGACCTAAGGAGGTATTTTGCTGATTTTCCTTGGAATGACTACTGCTTCCGTGTCAGAGACCCGTCTTTGTGTGCTGAGCGCATAACAGAGGTGATAGTGTCTGGCATGGAGGCGTACCTTCCTCACTCTCTTTCTCGTCCTAAACCTTCTAAACCTTGGTTTAACACAGCTTGTTCTCGTGCTATACATGATAGAGAGGTGGCCCACAAAAGGTACTTAAGCCTTCCATCACCAGAATCTCATGCACTTTATATTTCTGCCCGGAACCATACCAAGTCTGTTCTCTAACTAGCCAAAAACTCCTTCATTAACAGAAAATGTCAAAACCTTTCAAGATCTAACTCCCCTCGTGATTTCTGGCATCTAGCCAAAAATATCTCCAATAACTTTGCTTCTTCTTCTTTCCCTCCTCTATTTCAACCAGATGGCACCACTGCTATCACATCTATTTCTAAAGCTGAACTCTTTGCTCAAACCTTTGCTAAAAACGCTACCTTGGACGATTCTGGGTTTGTTCCTCCCTCTCCTCCACCCTCTGACTACTTCATGCCACCTACTAAAATTCTTCGCAATGATGTTTTCCATGCCCTCGCTGGCCTAAACCCTCGGAAGGCTTATGGACCTCATGGGGTCCCTCCTATTGTTCTCCGAAACTGTGCCTCCGTGCTTGCACCTTGCTTAGTCAAAGTCTTTCAGCTCTGTCTGTCAACATCTACCTTTCCTTCTTGCTGGAAGTTTGCCTACATTCAACCTGTTCCTTAAAAGGGTGACCGCTCTAATCCCTCAAACTACCGTCCTATTGCTTTAATTTCCTGCTTATCTAAAGTTTTTGAATCTATCCTCAACAGGAAGATTTTTAAACATCTATCACTTCACAACCTTCTATCTGATCGCCTGTATGGGTTCCGTCAAGGCCGGTCTACTGGTGATCTTCTGGCTTTCCTTACTGAGTCTTGGTCATCCTCTTTTAGAGATTTTGGTGAAACATTTGCTGTTGCCTTGGACATATCAAAAGCCTTTGATAGAGTCTGGCACAAAGCTTTGATTTCCAAACTACCCTCCTACGGTTTCTATCCTTTTCTCTGTAACTTCATCTCAAGTTTCCTTTCTGACCGTTCTATTGCTGCTGTGGTAGACGGTCACTGTTCTTCTCCTAAATCTATTAACAGTGGTGCCCCTCAGGGTTCTGTCCTGTCACCCACTCTCTTATTATTCATTAAGGATCTTCTAAACCAAACTTCTTGTCCTATCCACTCCTACGCTGATGATACCACCCTGCACTTTTCCACGTCATTTCATAGACGTCCAACCCTTCAGGAGGTAAACATATCACGCAGGGAAGCCACAGAACGCCTGACTTCTGATCTTTCTAAAATTTCTGATTGGGGCAGAGCAAACTTGGTATTGTTCAATGCCTCAAAAACTCAATTCCTCCATCTATCAACTCGACACAACCTTCCAGACAACTATCCCCTTTTCTTCAATGACACTCAACTGTCCCCCTTTTCTACACTGAACATCCACCGTCTGTCCTTTACTTATATTCTGAACTGGAAACTTCACATCTCATCTCTAGCTAAAACAGCTTCTATGAAGTTAGGTGTTCTGAGACGTCTCCGCTAGTTTTCTCACCCCCCCCAGCTGCTAACTCTGTACAAGGGCCTTATCCGTCCATGTATGGAGTATGCTTCACATATCTGGGGGGGTTCCACTCATACTGCTCTTCTAGACAGGGTGGAATCAAAAGCTTTTCGTCTCATCAACTCCTCTCCTCTAACTGACTGTCTTCAGCCTCTCTCTCACCGCCGCAATGTTGCATATCTAGCTGTCTTCTACCGCTATTTTCATGCCAACTGCTCTTCTGATCTTGCTAACTGCATGCCTCCCCTCCTTTCGCGGCCTCACTGCACAAGACTATCTTCTTTCTCTCACCCCTATTCTGTCAACCTCTCTAACGCAAGAGTTAACCAGTATTCTCAATCGTTCATCCCTTTCTCTGGTAAACTGTGGAACTCCCTGCCTGCTTCTGTATTTCCACCTTCCTATGACTTGTATTCCTTCAAGAGGGAGGTTTCAAGACACTTATCCACCAATTTTTGACCACTGCTTTGACCCTTTTGTGGGACTGGCATTTCAGTGGGCATTTTTTTTATTGGATTTTTGTTGCCCTTGGCCGGTGTCCTCCCTACATAAAAAAAAAATTATATATATATATATATATATATATATATATATATATATATATATATATATATATATATATATATATATATATATATATATATATATATATATATATATATATATATATACAACACAAGGGGTCACTCACAGCCAGCCCTCTAAAGACAACTCTCTTCCTCCAAGCAAAACTACAAGCACCTAATAACACACACCCTTCACTCAAAAATTTGAAAATCATCCTGGCGACTCCTACACCAGCCTCGGAGTCCCCATCTGGGGAGGGGACCATAAATGTCCCCAGGTCGGACTGTCTTTCTGTCGACAACCATAAGTGTCTTGACACCCCCCCTCAACTTTTTCTTCATTAACTTCTGCAACATTTGCGGTCTAAGTTCTAATTTTCAATCTGTAGAACACCACCTCTCCTCTTCTAAACCCCATCTTCTTTTCCTCACCGAAACTCAGGTGTCTGAGGCAACTGACAGTAGCCCCTTTTCTGTTCCCTCCTACTTTCTCTATCCTCATTTTCGATCCAAAGCTGGATGTTCCGTTTATGTGCGCAATGATTTAACCTGCTCTCGTGCCCATGCTCTTGAATCTTCCGAGTTTTCCACCATCTGGCTACGAGTACAGAGTCACTCTCAAACTAAATTTATCTGTGCTGTATACCTTTCACTTAACTCCTCTGACTATAAGAAATTCTTTGACTACTTAACTTCCAAAGTGGAGCACATTCTGACCCTCTTTCCTTTTGCGGAGATCTCCATTCTAGGAGATTTCAATGTTCACCACCAGCTTTGGCTTTCCTCTCCCTTCACTGACCATCCTGGCGAATTAGCCTTCAACTCTGCTATCCTCCATGACCTAGAGCAACTGGTGCAACACCCTACTCGTATTCCTGACCGTCTTGGAGATACGCCCCACACTCCTGACCTTTTCCTGACCTCTAATCCTTCTGCTTATGCTGTCTCCCTTTCTTCTCCGTTGGGCTCCTCCGATCACAATCTCATATCTGTATCTTCTCCTATCGCTCCAATCTCTCCTCAGGATCCCCGTAAGCGAAGGTGCCTCTGGCGCTTTGCCTCTGCTAGTTGGGGGAACCTGAGGAGGTACTTTGCTGATTTTCCTTGGAATGACTACCGCTTCCGCGTCAGAGACCCGTCTTTGTGTGCTGAGCGCATAACAGAGCTGATAATGTCTGGCATGAAGGCGTATATTCCTCACTCTTTTTCTCGACCTAAAGCTTCTAAGCCTTGGTTTAACACACCTTGTTCTCCTGCTATACATGATAGAGAGGTGGCCCACAAAAGGTACTTAAGCCTTCCATCACCAGAATCTCATGCACTTTAAATTTCTGCCCGGAACCATACCAAGTCTGTTCTCTAACTAGCCAAAATCTCCATCATTAACAGAAAATGTCAAAACCTTTAAAGATTTAACTCCCCTCGTGACTTCTGGCATGTAGCCAAAAATATCTCCATTAACTTTCCTTCTTCTTCTTTCCCTCCTTTATTTCAACCAGATGGCACCACTGCTATCACATCTATTTCTAAAGCTGAAGTCTTCGCTCAAACCTTTGCTAAAAACTCTATCTTGGACGATTTTGGGCTTGTTCTTTTCTCTCTTCTACCCTCTAACTACTTCATGCTACCTATTAAAATTCTTCGCAATGATGTTTTTCATGCCTTTGCTGGCCTAAACCCTCGGAATGCTTATGGACCTGATGGGGTCCCTCCTATTGTTCTCCGAAACTGTACCTCCGTCCTTGCACCTTGCCTAGTCAAACTCTTTCAGTTCTGTCTCTCAACATCTACCTTTCCTTCTTGCTGGAAGTTTGCCTACATTCAGCCTGTTCCTAAAAAAGGGTGACCGTTCTAATTCCTCAAACTACCGTCCTATTGCTTTAATTTCCTGCCTATCTAAAGTTTTTTTTAATTTATCCTCAACAGGATGATTCTTAAACATCTATCACTTCACAACCTTCTATCTGATCGCCAGTATGGGTTCCGTCATGGCCGCTCCACTGGTGATCTTCTGGCTTTCCTTACTGAGTCTTGGTCATCCTCTTTTAGAGATTTTGTTGAAACTTTTGCTGTTGCCTTGGACATACCAAAAGTTTTTGATAGAGTCTGGTATAAAGCTTTGATTTCCAAACTACCCTCCTACGGCTTCTATCCTTCTCTCTGTAACTTCATCTCAAGTTTTCTTTCTGACCGTTCTATTGCTGTTGTGTAGACGGTCACTGTTCTTCTCCTAAATCTATTAACAGTGGTGTTCCTCAGGGTTCGGTCCTGTCACCCACTCTCTTCTTATTATTCATTAATGATCTTCTAAACCAAACTTCTTGTCCTATCCACTCCTACGCTGATGATACCACCTTGCACTTTTCCACGTCTTTTCATAGACGTCCAACCCTTCAGGAGGTAAACATTTCACGCAGGGAAGCCATAGAACACTTGACTTCTGATCTTTCTAAAATTTCTGATTGGGGCACAGCAAACTTGGTATTGTTCAGTGCCTCAAAAACTCTATTCTTCCGTCTATCAACTCGACACAACCTTTCAGACAACTATCCCCTCTTCTTCATTGACACTCAACTGTCCCCCTCTTCTATACTGAACATCCTTGGTCTGTCCTTTTCTTATAATCTGAACTGGAAACTTCACATCTCATCTCTAGCTAAAACAGCTTCTATGAAGTTAGGTGTTCTGAGACGTATCCGCCAGTTTTTCTCACCCCCCCAGCTGCTAACTCTGTACAAGGGCCTTATCCGTCCATGTATGGAGTATGCTTTACATGTCTGGGGGGTTCCACTCATACTGCTCTTCTAGACAGGGTGGAATCAAAAGCTTTTTGTCTCATCAATTCCTCTCCTCTAACTGGCTGTCTTCAGCCTCTCTCTCACCGCCGCAATGTTGCATATTTAGCTGTCTTCTACCGCTATTTTCATGCTACCTGCTCTTCTGATCCTGCTAACTGCATGCCTCCCCTCCTTCCGCGGCCTCGCTGCAGAAGACTTTCTTCTTTCTCTCACCCCTATTCTGTCCACCTCTCTAAAGCAAGAGTTAACCAGTATTCTCAATCATTCATCCCTTTCTCTGGTAAACTCTGGAACTCCCTGCTTGCTTCTGTATTTCCACCTTCGTATGACTTGAATTCCTTCAAGAGGGAGGTTTCAAGACACTTATCCATCCATTTTTGACCACTGCTTTGACCCCTTGGCCATTTCAGTGGGCAAAGCAAGTTTGACTTGCTTTGGCCATTTCAGTGGGCATTTTTTTTTTACTAGATTTTTTTTGCTCTTGGCCAGTGTCCTTCCTACATTAAAAAAAAAAAAAAAAAAAAGGAGGAACGTTATCGTACTTCACTAGGGATAGTGGATTATATATATATATATATATATATATATATATATATATATATATATATATATATATATATATATATATATATATATATATATATATATATATATATATATATATATATATATTACAAGCACGGGTGGAATTTGGTTGACTAGAGGTGTGTTGTACCCTTTCTTGTAGCATAAGGTTGTAAAATGAGTATGAAATAAAACTTGATCATTATTAAACTAAATATCCAGTGAAGCGAGCATAGCGCGTGTAACTTATCTAGGACAAAGTGATCCCGCTTGGGTTCAAGTAAGTATGCTGTAGTATAGTTAACATAACATATTCAAGCTAATGAGCAATAAGGCAAACCAAGTTGACAAAACATGCACAAATTAATGAGCAATAAGTTATGGTAACATGTACAAGCTAATAAGCAACAAAGTGAGTGTAACATGTACCAAATAATAAACAATAAAGGAAAACAAATATATACCCAAAATACAACACAAATAAGAAGGATTCCACTCATACCGCTCTTTTAAACAGAATGGAATCACAACCTTTTCTTCTCATCAACTCATCTCCTCTAACTGACTGTATTGAGCCTCTTTCTCATCGCCGCAATGTTGCATCTCTAGCTATCTTCTAACGCTATATTCATGCTAATTTATAAATTGTGGTTGGGGCTGTGGTGGTGTTGTTATTGGTGTCTTTGGGGATGATGTTGTGGTGTTACAGGTAAACTATGGTGATGGTGGTGATGTCCTGTGCGGTTTGAGGAGGTGAAATACAGGAATAGTTGTTTGGGGATGAGGTGGCGGCGTCTGGGGAAATTCCTGCAGCTGGGGAAAATAATCCAGTGGCCGGTGAAGGAGTAAAAGGGTTTTAATGCTTTGTGAAGTGACGGCAATGCCATATATTTGTATGTATAATCTTTAACCAACAAGGGAGGCGATAGTAGGCGATATAAGAGCCCGAAGTAAAGGGAAACGTATTGTAACTGAGTGTGGGAATTAGGGAATTGTTCCCTAATTTCCTTTAATGTGTGCTACTTCAATATATTTGTAAGTTAACATTATTATTAATATGTTCTGTTATTAACTAGAATAATTGTGTTTTCTGCCCCAACATTGATCTGCTATTGAGGCGATTTCTGGCGTGCTGTGCCAAGGTAAAGGTTTTGAGAGAGGGTTTGATAGCTGGCGATTTCGGATATGTCTGGTAGGTATTCGAGGCCTTTAAAAATTCAGACCTTTAAAACTTTCTGGGATCAGTGTACCGTCCACTTTCTTGGAGAGATAACCGGGATCGTGACAACACACACAAACACACAGACACACACGATGCTCGCCTCGCGACGTTAAAGTGATCATATCTCATGCCAGAGAGAGAGAGAGAGAGAGAGAGAGAGAGAGAGAGAGAGAGAGAGAGAGAGAGAGAGAGAGAGAGAGAGAGAATAGTGTGAATTTCCTTTAGATCACACACACACACACACACACACACGATGCTCGTCTCGCGACATAAGTGATCACATCTCTTGCCAGAGAGAGAGAGAGAGAGAGAGAGAGAGAGAGAGAGAGAGAGAGAGAGAGAGAGAGAGAGAGAGAGAGAGAGAAAGAAACACACACACACACACACACACACACACACACACACACACACACACACACACATACAATGCCCATCTCGCGACGTAGAAGTGATCATAGGCGTCTTCTTCAGTTCTCATAAGGGCTTTGATTTTTAGCTCCTCGGAGCTCCGCCCACTTGACCACTTAAAAACAGACCAGCCGAGTTGCCTGGCGTGCTGCCCAAGAAAAGTGTCCTGCAGTTCATTAGCTTTGTGTCTCACAGAGGCCGTAGTAGCCTTAACCACTCACTCCTTGAAATTTTGGTATTTAGAAGTGAATAGCTGGTCTTCCAGGCCTTGTGATATTTTGTCAGCTGAATAAAAAAAAATTAGTCATATAGGTACGATTCTTTGTTTTTTTCTGATGAAAGGAGAGACAGGGACATTGGTTATTCTTGTTTAATGGTTGTTACATTTAAAGAACAGGCATATAATAATATGCCTTTTAAGCCTGGTTAAGATATTCCGGGTCAAAATGATCCCTGCTGTTGGCCAACTATCACTATTAAAATTTTCTGCATGGTACTGTATATACGGCATTTATGAAATGAAATGTCAGAGTCTCTTTGCTGGTATTTTCACACTATTTCCGTGTTTTGGGTGCGTTTCATCTCCAAGGTATCCCTGTTTATTATCTTTGTCCAGACAGACTGCAAGTAGGTATTACAATATAATATAATATGATAATATAATAATAATAATAATATTAGCGATTATGGAGCAAGGGAAACTGTGATGTAGGTAGCACGTTTAACAGCTGTTAAGGTCACAGATCTTTCACAGAGGCGAAAGCAAGGTCCCTTACCCCGCTCCTCAGATTCCTCCATATTAAGGGAACGTTTTATTCCGTGTATCGCTTCTTCAGACTTGTCTTACTTAATCACCTGTGCATATACAAGCTACTCTGCAGAGTATTTTAGCGTGAATTGGTTGTATCAGTCATGACCTCACACTGCATTATGGCATTGTACCTGAACACAATGATATGTTGGAAGTTGTGGCGCAAGACAAGAAGGCCATTCAGACATCTTTACCTGCCCTGCTAGAATGCCGCACGTCGCTAGATGGCTTGGCTGTTCCACGCTCATTTTAAGTAAATGTTACTATTCAGTTAATTTGAAACAATTCACGCTACACAGTTTTGATAATGGTTTTCACTCATGACTGACTTGTATGCAGATAATTCTGTATGTTTGAGATTTTACTGAAAACAATACGCGTACATCGGCTCGTTTTCACCTAACATGTTTGCATTGCTGTCCGCGAGTGGCTCTCTTCCGCTCCGCCCCGCTGCCCACCCATTTCTCTCGTCGATTCTCGCAAGCTTCTTCGAAAGCTTACGGTCCGGGATAGTTGTAAGATTTTGAAGCTTCCAGGAAACCTGCGCAAAAGGAATGCGTCGTAAAATGCCTGTTTCGGAGGCGCTTGCGAAGAACTGAAGAAGTCGCCTCATCTCTCTTACCAGAGAGCGAGAGAGATATTACGTATGACCTTTGTCTCGATGTATGGTCCGTGATATCTCTTGTCGAGAGAGAGAGAGAGAGAGAGAGAGAGAGAGAGAGAGAGAGAGAGAGAGAGAGAGAGAGAGAGAGAGAGAGAGAGTATATCCTCGCGCGACATGGTAACACTGCAAGCCGCAAGAAAAATACACAACTGGCAGTAGTAACTCAGACCTGCCTGATACAGCCCAGCCAGCTGGGGACAACAAATCGAAACCACTGCCCAATCTTGTTACTACCATTTTTCCTGGAAACGTCTGTTGTGTTTCTTTCGATACTGTGGTTATTTGGCATAACTGCCATTAATAATTCACTACGTAGCACGATTTTGGTCTTTGATAAGCAAGAGTTGTTTTCCAACTCATTGCAAAACAATAGAAAATGTCAAATATTCCTGTCAAACTTTGCTTTTTTCTAGCCTAACCTAATATTACATAACCGGGGATCTTCGACCACTGAACGGCCCCTTAAGAAAACTAACTGAACTTAATCTTAAACCAGAAGGCTTCAGCCCACCCTTGGATCCCATCTGGAATACACTAAGCTAACTCGGAGAGAGGGGATGTCTTCGTCCTACCCTTGATTTCCCCTTTAAAGACATTAACCTAACTTAACCTAACCTAAACGTTTACCTTAATAGAAAGTGGAAGGTTCAGCATTCGATTGGTTTCGGCAAACAGTGGGTGATCTTAAGCAATGTACATCTAAGTCTTCTTGCTTATAGAACTGCACAATAAGATCCCAGTTATTGAATATGCATATATTGCACTCGGCTGCCATTGTAACACTTTGAGTACCCTTGCGGGTAGCCGGCAGACTGCCGCAGCCGCCACGTATACACGTGGTAATTGACTGAAAGTGATTGACGTATTGGCCAGAAGTAAAAGCCGTTCAATGACATTCTAATACATAAAAAAAAAAAAAAAAACAGCCCTCATTGGCTGAACGAAAGAGATACAAGTGAGAATACGCCATTCCATACCAGAAACCAATGTACTAACATACGCACTACCGACTGAACTAGCGCAGGGTTGAGAGAAAATTTTGTTAAATTCTGAAAACTCGTTTGAGAGTTGTCTATTATTTACACGACATGGTGTAACCATTATAAATGGTCTACAATTTGAATATCATAATAAGTGCAATTGGGTGTTGAACTACAATAGAACCTGGATTTTTCTAAACTCAGCAACCTCTGGATTATTCAGTCAGCTGAGCCTAAATTGCGTTTGTTCGTGTGCTTCTTTGCAGGCAGGGTAATAATGCGCTTGCTCCCCAGTCCTTGACGTACTATGAGGTGTGTGACGTCACGTCCTTTTCCGCCAGCAATTAATTACCTCTGTATTTCTGACTAATGCCAAGACAGTATGTTACCCTGTAGAGAGGAGGGAACCACTTTGAGGAGGAGCTGTTTGAACACGGCTGTTATCGTTCTTCGTCGTCAGCATATTATCCCATCTCTATAAAGGATCGCTGTTTTTGATGAGCCGCCTCCAATTTCCTCTGTCACATGGCTGCTATCATGACCGAATGAAATAAGTGCGAATACTGTTATTGAAATTCTACTATAAAATTTCATTTACTTAACGATTCGGCGATAGAATTTGCGTTCATACGGTTTCTTGCCACAATCTATGCTGTTTCTGGAATGTAATAGGCCTTGTAAGTACGAGTATATACCTGATGAGTTTAGATTGTGTCGGTTAGGTTAGATTAGTGGCCTTAATGGCGGGATTCACGGAAGCGAAGACGCCCGGTTAGGTTAGCTTAGGTTGGGTAAGTTTAGGTTAGCTTAGTGCCCTTGTAAGGGGTCATCCATGGAGGACGAAGCCCTCGCGGTTAGATTAGTTTAGGAAAGGTTAAGTTAGTGCCCTTAAGGGATGTCCAGGTAGGACAAAGACCCCATTTAGGTTAGTGTCCTTAAGCTGGGGTCCAGGGAGGGTGAAGCCCCACCGATTAGGTTAGGGCAGGTTAGGTAACGTTAGGTTAGTATTCTTAATGAGGATCCAGAAGGGGTGGAGCACCCCCGGATAGGCTAGATTTGGTTAGTGTTCTTAAGTAGGGATTTCAGCGGGGGCGAAGCTGTTTTCAGGGAATTTTCCTTAAAGTGACAGTTTTCCCTTACAGTTTATTTTGTCTGAAAGCCTATATTTCGCAATTTTCTTCCCTCTAAAAAAGAAAAAAAAAAGAAGAATATTCCACAAGAATATTCCAAGACTGTTTGAAGGGTTGGGAGTAGAGGGAGGAGGAGGAGACGAATTTATTATAACGAATTACCGTTTATAATGCAAAGTTTAATAAATTAAAGAGTAATTGAGGAAGTAGTGTAGTCTGCCACTGTGGTGATACGAACATTACGTTATAGTGTTACAGTAACTTTTGGTTAAATGTGGTGCCAGGTCAAGACGCGCAATGCATATCACCAGTGTTCCTGACATGGTTTGGTTATTGATGCAAGGATCTGCATCTGATTTATTGTGAGATTCGCATCAATTGGATAAGTACTAAATTGCATAGATATTGCTTTACAATTAACCATAGGCGAGAAGGTGTTTAATAATAAGTACATTTAGAGGTAGAAGTGTTTTTTTTCTTTATTTTTTCTTTTCTTTACATGCTCAATGTTCATAGGTTGGACACTAAAAAAGAAGTTTACTTCAACTGCTGTGTGATTCAACGCCTAGTAAACCAAGAGTAAGAGAGAGATTGTTTTTAGAGAGCAGGTTGCAACTCCTTTGTTGTGTTGCTGAGACATGAAAGATATAAAGATGTGACTTGGGACGGTCAATGACAGTCTTGCAGCACCATACCCCCCCGACTGTATTTATTGCCCTAGGAGTATTCCAAAGTCTAAACCAGGGTGACAGGTGTTTACTGCCTATTACTCATTTACAAGATCACCATAAAGTGAAGAGGATAAAATAAAATCCAAGACAGCAGCAACATTATCGAAGATGACTACTTCTTTCATAAAAGTACTTCCATTAAATGACTCACCGGAAAAGATGGGCGCCAGCTTGTAGAAAAGAACTGTGGGTCCCAGACTGACATACTGGCCGATGCTTAGCTCCATGAAAAAGACAGGGATTCCGGCCACGAAAAGCATCGTCAGGTAAGGGATCAGAAAGGCGGCTGAAAGCAAGAAGCTGGTATTAGAATTAATTAGTAGTTCTAAAACTTCAAATGGAAGCTTGTATGAGATAAAATGGTAAACCTGTCACTGTCTGCAGATAACAGCTCTCGTTGCAGATATTAAGAAATGATTCAGGCTAAAACTGAAAAGTTTGTTAATGTGGAGAAAAAAGAAAAGTAACATATTTGGTAGTCTAAATGTTGACATGCTGAATGATGTAACGTGACAAGTATTGAGGCAGCCAAACAGGCAGAGCCATGGAGGTAGAAATGAACAAATAATAAGAAAAATCTAATTTTTGCTGGGTATGAGAGAAATAAAGAGACAATGAGCATTGTCGTTGGAGATAAACATGAAATGATGAAGAGAAATATGATGCTTTTTTTTTTGCATGATGTAAGGTAAGGTCAGGGAGTTATTGATTGATCAGTTTAAAATTAATGCGGGATCATAATTATGCCGCTACTACAAAATGTTAAGAACAACTAAGACGGTAGGTTAATAAAATAAAAAAAAAAAAAAAAACTGTGGTATGGTGAAAATATATTAAAAATTAATAGAAATGCGAGTATATAGAAAGAAATGAGATTAGGCAACAAAAAGTAGTGCTACAAATTAAGAAGGTTGGCATTTGAATGTACAGGGTGTCCCAAAAAAAATGTACTCACTCTTTGACTGCCTAGTATTTTTTTTTTTTTCAGGTGCAAATAACCCTACATAATGACAAACATACAATTAACTTTTGAAGAAAGAAATATCGTCATAAAATGCTACTGAAAGAACGAAAACATCACGGAAGTGCACAGACAATTTAAAAGATAGTTTCACAGGGATCCACCAACGCAACACACCATTGCTCGAATCAGAGATAAGTTTGAAGCATTTGGAACTCTTCAAGACGCCCATAAGCAACGTCCTGGAAGATCTCGGACACCCACCAACCCCATCCCATAAGAGAAGAAGAATTGGTGGAAATGCTCCTCCGATCTGCAATGATGTCGCGAGATAGGAATCCCAAAATCAAGCATCCATCGCATGTTGACGCGAGGCCATTGGGAAAGTTACATCCCAACATTAATCCACGCTCTCAATGAAGATTATCCTGACCGGAGAGTTGAATTTTGTGAATGGTACTAAGACAAAAACGCGGAAAATGCAGAAAAAAAAAATGTATGGAGCCATGTAGCCATATTTAAGTTAAATGGTTCAATTAATCGACATAATTGCACCTATTGGGCTCTTCATAACCCGCATGCTGCTCTGGAACATCATTTGAACTTACCAAGAGTTGCAGTGTGGTGTGGGGCCTACGATGCCCAATGCTATATTAGCATTGAGCATCGTAGGCCCATTCTTTTTTTTACCAAACTCTCACTGGTGTCGTTTATTTAAACTTACTGCAGGAATCCGTCGGTGATGAAATGTTTGCTTAATACGCGATTTACCTCCAGCAAGCTGGAGCATCTCCCCACTACCAACGTGATGTGATGGCCTATCCCGATGCAACACATCCGAACAGATGGATTAGGCGAAGAGGTAGCGTTGAATTTCCTGTACGTTCCCCCTGACCTCACGGCAATGGATTTATTTATTTATTTTCTTATGGGGATATCTCAAAGATAAGGTTTACGCTGTAAAACCAAGGACAGTCGATAAATTGAAAGAAGAAATTGGAAAACAATGTCTCACAATTTCGAATGAAATGATCCGTAGTGTTGTTGGTGCGCGTTATCAACTGTGTTTGGAAAATTATGAAAACCAGTTTGAACATTTGCGAACAAACAGGAATAAGTAGACTAGATTACGGGGAGAAGACTAATGATGATTTCGATTTTTTTTTTTTTTGTATCTCTTGTATCTTTTTGTATCTTGTATCTATGTCAATAAACACCTAAATTAAAACGAAATATATATAAGAAATGACCAGTGAAATTTATTTCAGAACTCAGGACAGAACGTCTGGTGTTTTTCGTTTCATACTCAAGGCACTGACCGCACTGATCCATATATCTGACTTTCTCCGTTATGTGCCCTAGACACTCACCCCACTGACTCAGGTCCCGGACCCAACGTTGTTCGTTATGTGTTTTCCCCACTTGCTTCCAGATTCTCCAGGTGCAAGGTTAAAGTTCTTCCTATTTAGTAAAAACAGCCTCCTCCATTAACCTAAGGAGCTCATGTCCCGAGAATAGCCTTCTCTCCAAGTATCAGCGCGAAAATCCCGTCTCTATAGCGATAACAGAAGTATCGCTTCCGCATATCTTTCAGACTGAAACACTCTACCAGGAAGTGTGGTGCTGTACGGGGGACTAAGCAGTCATCACAGTATGATTATGGCGGTAGCACTTGCAATGACGCGCGCCAGCTCAGTTGGCTTGAGGAAGTAAAGTGCACCTCGCTGGCTCGCTCATCGCTCATGCAGACCAAAACATTGAGTGGACACACGGGAGCTCTCAGCTGTTCATTAAACTTTTAAAAGAGCATCCATGCCTGTGTTAAGTTAGAAATAAAAACTACAAGAACAAGGCAGTGAAAAATGCTAGAAATAAAAACTACAAGAACAAGGCAGTGAAAAATGCTAGAAATAAAAACTACAAGAACAAGTTAGTGAGGAATGCAAGTCGAGATGCAAATTCTTATATAATTCTTAAAATCATCGTGGCATTCTCTTTCAAGTTCAGAGAACATTTCTGTAAAACTTCCCCTTACACTCCGCCTGGAAATTCATTCCTTGCACCAAAGCTTCCAATTCCTTTTTTTTTTTTTCAACTCTGCAAATTGGTAATTATTATTATAATTATTATTATAATGATCATTATATTAATAATAATAATAATAATAATAATAATAATAATAATATTATCATTATTATTATTATTACTATTATTATTATTATTATTATTATTATCATTATTACTATTATTATTATTATTAATATTCCCCTTATACTACACCTGGAAATTCATTTCTTGCACCAAAGCTTCCAATTCCTTTTTTTTTTCAGCTCTGTACAAACTGATAATTATTATTATAATTATTATTATAATTATCATTATATTAATAATAATAATAATAATAATAATAATAATAATAATAATAATAATAATAATAATAATAATAATAATAATAATATTATTATTATTATTATTATTATTATTATTATTATTATTATTATTATTATTACTAGCATTATTATTACTATTAGCATACTCCATACATGGACAGATAAGGCCCTTTTTCAGAGTTAGCAGCTGGGGGGATGAGAAAAACTGGCAGAGACGTCTCAGAACACCTAACTTCATAGAAGCTGTTTTAGCTAGAGATGAGATGTGAAGTTTCTAGTTCAGATTATAAGTAAAGGACAGACTGAGGATGTTCAGCGTAGAAAAGGGGGACAGTTGAGTGTCATTGAAGAAGAGGGGATAGTTGTCTGGAAGGATGTGTCGAGTTGATAGATGGAGGAATTGAGTTTTTGAGGCATTGAACAATACCAAGTTTGCTCTGCCCCAATCAGAAATTTTAGAAAGATCAGAAGTCAGGCGTTCTGTGGCTTCCCTGCGTGATATGTTTACCTCCTGAATGGTTGGACGTCTATGAAAAGGCGTGGAAAAGTGCAGGGTGGTATCATCAGCGTAGGAGTGGATAGGACAAGAGGTTTGGTTTAGAAGATCATTAATGAATAATAAGAAGAGAGTGGGTGACAGGACAGAACCCTGAGGAACATCACTGTTAATAGATTTAGGAGAAGAACAGTGACCGTCTACCACAGCAGCAATAGAACGATCAGAAAGGAAACTTGAGATGAAGTTACAGAGAGAAGGATAAAAACCGTAGAAGGGTAGTTTGGAAATCAAAGCTTTGTGCCAGACTCTATCACAAGCTTTTGATATGTCCAATGCAACAGCAAAAGTTTCATCAAAATCTCTAAAAGAGGATGATCAAGACTCAGTAAGGAAAGCCAGAAGATCACCAGTAGACCGGCCTTGACGGAACCCATACTGGCGATCAGATAGAAGGTTGTGAAGTGATAGATGTTTAAGAATCTTCCTGTTGAGGATAGATTCAAGAACTTTAGATAGGCAGGAAATTAAAGCAATAGGACGGTAGTCTGAGAGATTAGAGCGGTCACCCTTTTAAGGAACAGGTTGAATGTAGGCAAACTTCCAGCAAGAAGGAAAGGTAGATGTTGACAGACAGAGCTGAAAGAGTTTGACTAGGCAAGGTGCAAGCACGGAGGCACAGTTTCGGAGAACAATAGGAGGGACCCCATCAGGTCCATAAGCCTTCCGAGGGTTTAGGCCAGCAAGGGCATGGAAAACATGTTTACGAAGAATTTTAATAGGTGGCATGAAGTAGTCAGAGGGTGGAGGAGAGAAAGGAACAAGCCCAGAATCGTCCAAGGTAGCGTTTTTAGCAAAGGTTTGAGCAACTAGTTCAGCTTTAGAAATAGATATCATAGCAGTGGTGCCATCTGGTTGAAATAGAGGAGGGAAAGAAGAAGAAGCAAAGTTATTGGAGATATTTTTGGCTAGATGCCAGAAATCATGAGGGGAGTTAGATCTTGAAAGGTTTTGACATTTTCTGTTAATAAAGGAGCTTTTAGCTAGTTGGAGAACAGACTTGGCAGAGGCAGAACTTGGTTCCGGGCAGAAATATAAAGTGCATGAGATTCTGGTGATGGAAGGCTTAAGTACCTTTTGTGGGCCACCTCTCTATCATGTATAGCACGAGAACAAGCTGTGTTAAACCAAGGTTTAGAAGGTTTAGGACGAGAAAAAGAGTGAGGAATGTATGCCTCCATGCCAGACACTATCACCTCTGTTATGCGTTTACCACACAAAGACGGATCTCTAACACGGAAGCAGTAGTCATTCCAAGGAAAATCAGCAAAATACCTCCTCAGGTCCCCCCAACTAGCAGAGGCAAAACGCCAGAGGCACCTTCGCTTAGGGGGATCCTGAGGAGGGATTGGAGTGATAGGACAAGGTAAAGATATGAGATTGTGATCGGAGGAGCCCAACGGAGAAGAAAGGGTGACAGCATAAGCAGAAGGATTAGAGGTCAGGAAAAGGTCAAGAATGTTGGGCGTATCTCCAAGACGGTCAGGAATACGAGTAGGGTGTTGCACCAATTGCTCTAGGTCATGGAGGATAGCAAAGCTGTAGGCTAGTTCACCAGGATGGTCAGTGAAGGGAGAGGAAAGCCAAAGCTGGTAGTGAACATTGAAGTCTCCAGGAATGGAGATCTCTGCAAAAGGGAAGAGGGTCAGAATGTGCTCCACTTTGGAAGTTAAGTATTCAAAGAATTTCTTATAGTCAGAGGAGTTAGGTGAGAGGTATACAGCACAGATAAATTTAGTATTTCTGTAGTCGTAGCCAGATGGTGGAAAACTCGGAAGATTCAAGAGCGTGGGCACGAGAGCAGGTTAAGTCATTGCGCACATAAACGCAGCATCCAGCTTTGGATCGAAAATGAGGATAGAGAAAGTAGGAGGGAACAGAAAAGGGGCTACTGTCAGTTGCCTCAGATACCTGAGTTTCAGTAAGGAAAAGAAGATGAGGTTTAGAAGAGTAGAGGTGGTGTTCTACAGATTGAAAATTAGATCTTAGACCGCGAATGTTGCAGAAGTTAATGAAGAAAAAGTTGAGGGGGATGTTAAGACACTTAGGGTCGTCAACAGAAAGACAGTCCGACCTGGGGACATTTATGGTCCCCTCCCCAGATTGGAACTCCGAGGCTGGTGTAGGAGTCGCCATGATGATTTTAAAATTTTTGAGTGAAGTGTGTGTGTGTTATTAGGTGCTTGTAGTTTTGTGTGGAGGAAGAGAGTTGTCTTTAGAGGGCAGGCTGTGACTGCCCCCTTGTGTTGTGAGACACAAAGGGAAACGTTCAGTGAGGTCACAGCTGGGTTTAATGATAAGTTCACAGCACAGTGCTTTAGACCTCACTGGGAGTAATTATCGTTTCGGCAGGTGTCTACTGTCTCCTCCTGTGTGTGTGTGTGTGTGTGTGTGTGTGTGTGTGTGTGTGTGTGTGTGTGTGTGTGTGTGTGTGTGCGCGCGCGCGCGCGTGCTGAATTAACATAGAGTCCTGAAAGGATTGGTCAGTGTTATATGCTGACCATTTAACGATATTTATATGCTTTCTTATCAAGAGAGAGAGAGAGAGAGAGAGAGAGAGAGAGAGAGAGAGAGAAGTCAGGTCGCGAGAGAGGAAGGACGTAGATTTACCAACGCTCCGTAATTATCGACTCATCTGTGCGGTGCAAAATCACATTCGGTCATGTTGCATACACCAGTGAACAGGTATACCGACGCGCAACGTGGTGCATTCTCATAGTGAGCGAAAGTGCTTTAACAGTGACGCATTATATCAAAACATGAGTGTGCTGTGACCTGACTGACCCACCAGGCCAGGCCACCACCCTGCTTCTAACACCTCCCTCCCCACATGGCCACTAACGTCACCCAGGAAGCATCCTCTCCTCACCAGAAGATTGCGTGGGCAGGCAAGTCTGGCTTTCCAGGGGCAACATACTGCTGTGTGTGTAGCCTCTCCTCCAGACTCAAGCCTGTGACAGCGTGTAGTCAGGAAGACTGCCCGAACCAGGCCTGTAAAGGGTGTCAAAGTGAGGGCCCATTTTGTTGTTCCAACACAGCGGAGCTGAGGCAAGCGCTAGGCATCTCACATCCCGTCACCCACGTGGTACCCGAGGCACCGGCCACTGAGGACGAGACACCGACCACCCAGGTCGACACGCCTGCCACCCCACCCGACCCTCCTACCCAGCAACCATCACCTGACAACGAAGACACTGCCATCAGGGAAGAGCTACTAACAAACCCTCCTGAAGCCCTGGTAGACATCATCTTGAGACAGAGGAACGAAATTTTCTCTCTCAAGAGCACTGTTGAAGCCTACCAACAACACAGCTCGAGGGTGCAGCAGCAGAGAGCAGCGTTAGAAGCAGCACTCAGCGCTATTGACGGCCTCTCTCAGGTAAAACAACTAGCTCCCTCCCCAGTCCCTTCTACCCAAGCTTGTAGTGCCCTGCCGAGCAAGATAGACAGTGACTGGCGGGAAGTGTGTGTCTCACACCCACGTTGGGCTGGCTGGTGGGAGTCAGGTAAAGCAAGACTGCTACGGAAGGTGACTCACGATATATCACCTCCACTCAACACACCTGACCTCACCCACACCCAGCAACCACCACCACCACCACCAACACAGCGCTCCCAGCCCTCTTCCCCCTCCGCCACCACCACCACCACCACCGCTACCGCTGGCCGCGCCAACCCTCCTCCCCGTCGCCAGGCCGTCACCAACGCCTCCACCACCACCGAGTCAGCCTCCTCCACAGCTGGGCCGCTACACTCCACCACCAGACAGAACACCAACAGACGACAGGGAAGTGCAAACCAAAGGTCGCCGCCTTTCTGTGGCCGCTGCCGGCAGCGAGGCCACACGGCAGGACGCTGCTCTGTAGTGGTATGTGACTACTGCGGCTGCAGAGGACACCACGTAGACCAGTGCCGAACACGCCAGGCTGAGGAGTCAAGGAGGCTTGAGTGCACGTACTGTCTCAGACGCGGCCACGAGGAAAGCCGCTGCTACACTCGGGCCAGCGAGGCACGTCAGGAGCGACTCATTAGAGCCATTCTGACAGAGCGTCACCAGCCCGCCACTCCCCCCCCCCCCCCAGCGTGCACATCACATTACCGGTCCAACCTGACCGCCGTGGGCGCCGCCACACACCCTGCCTGGACACAGCCTCCCCCCCCCCAACCCCGCTCCGCTACTGGTACGCTAAGAAGAATGGCCGCCGCCGCCGCCACCACCTCCGCCTCCACCCTCACAGTCCTGTCTGCCAACGCTCGTGGCTTCAGGACCAACGTTGGAGAGCTGACACACACCGCCCTCGTGAAACACGCCGACGTACTGGTGGCAGTGGAGACCTTCCTGGATGACAGCTGTGTTACCACCTGCGACAGGATTACCGGCTACTCCCACTGGATGAGGCGTGACCGGCAGGGTGGGCAGGGAGGTGGCTTAGCCGTGTGTCATCGCGAGGGTCTCCACATGGACGCCCTGGCAGTCAACACACCGGACGTGATGGAGATGATGTTTTTCCGTATCATACTTGCTGACAGGGGCGCCCTGCTGCTGTGTGCCATGTACCGACCTCAGTGGCAGGGAAGCGAGCCGCTCAACTACCTCACCAACAACCTGGACGACATCATGGCGGCTCACAACTGTCAGAACGTTGTGATTGTGGGCGACCTCAACCACAACATTGTCTTGAGGGCATTTACTGAGCTGACAGTGGTGCAGGGACTTCACAACCATGTTGACTTCCCTACACGACAGCGTGGAGGATCTCTGGACCCTGTGCTAGTAGACCTGGCAGGTGACTGTGTACAGTGCCTCCCACTGGACTTCGTGGGCACCTCTGATCACCTTGCCGTCCTCTCCACCATTAACCTCGCCCCAGCCCGTGAGGAGGAGCACCACAGGACCATCTGGCTGTGGGACCGCGCCGACTGGGAAGCTGTGAGATGTGCCCTTGGGGAGATTTCCTGGGACACGGTGCTCACCGGCGAGCCGCACAACGACGTCAACACCCTCACCAACATCCTGCAGGACATACAGCAGCAACACGTGCTGCACAGGACCTATGCAACGAGTCCAAAGGACCAGCCTTGGTTCGGATATCGCTGTCGTGCTGCTGCTGAACGCAAGTACAGCGCGTGACAGCGCTACAAGAGGCGGCCCACCCAGCGGAACAAGGCCTTGCACCGAGCTGCGTGCAAAGCAATGACGCTAGCAGCGAAATGGGCCAAAGCAAGATGGGAGGACAACAGCAAGAGGATGTTGTCTTCCAACCAGCTGGACCCAAAGCGATGGTGGAGCTTGGTGAAGGAGAAGCAGGGCGTCACTTCCCACGAACGTGTCCCGGCTCTCACTAAGCCGTGTGGGAACCTGGCCGTCACCAGCCAGGAGAAGGCAGAGCTGCTTGCTCAGGTGTTCAGTGAGAAGATGAGGACGCCAGAACCTGACAGAGCCACCACCTCTCCCACGCCTTGCTGCCTCAAGCATAGAGAGCGTGGTCATCACGGAGGCCGCTGTTAGGGGGCACCTGAAGGAGGTCAACGTCAGGAAGGCCTCGGGTCCTGACGGAGTAAGCCCTCACCTCCTCAAACACTGCGCGGATGAGCTCCCCACGCCTCTCGTGTTGATCTTCCGCCAGTGTCTGGTGTCCAGGGTGTGGCCGTCTCAGTGGAAAGAGGCAAGGGTCACACCCGTCCATAAGAAGGAGAAGTCGGAGCCGAACAACTACCGTCCCATCTCTCTCCTGCCGGTGATCAGCAAGATCTTCGAGAGGGTCATCGGAGAGCAGGTGACGAGGTTCCTGGACGAGCACCACCTTCACTCACCCAGGCAGTTCGGCTTCAGGAAAGGACGCTCCACCTCAGATTTGCTCCTTCTTCTCTCCAAATCCTGGCACGACGCCCTGGATGTCGGCCGGCCATCATTAGTGATTGCCCTGGACATCGCCGGGGCCTTCGACACTGTGTGCCATCGGGGACTTCTGGCAAAGTTGGAGCAGCTGGGCATCACCGGGGACCTGCTGCACCTGCCCTCCAGCTACCTGACGGACAGGAGTCTCCGTGTTGTGGTTAACGGCCACACCTCTGCCAGCTTTCCTGTAGAGGCCTCTGTTCCACAGGGGTCAGTTCTGGGACCTATACTGTGGAACATTTACTTCAATGAACTCCTGCAGAGTGTTCTTTCAGCCAGTGCGTACGCAGACGACTGCACCCTCTCTTTGACCTACGAGAGAGGGGAGGCGCAGGCCGCAGTGCAGTCTGCCAACGCACTGCTCTCAGACATCATGGCCTGGGGCGACCGGTGGCAAGTCAAGTTTGCCCCCGAAAAGACTCAGGCCATGGTGGTATCCCGCTCTCACGAGGACGCGCGTGAGGTGCGTGGAAGGCTGAAGATGGGAGAGAACAACAACAACATCATCCCTCTACAGGACAGCGTAAACATCCTTGGCGTGGAGGTGGACTCGCCTTTACTCTTCGACCGTCACCTCGAGGACGTGGCCCGAAAAGCTTCTCAGAAGGTGACACTGTTGAGGCGTCTGAGGCATCTCCTTGACTCTGATGGCCTCCTGACCCTGTACAAGGCTCAGGTCAGGCCCATCATGGAGTACGCGCCGCTCACGTGGATGTCCAGTGCCCGATGTCATCTCAACTTGCTGGACAAAGTGCAAAGGAGGGCAGAGCGCCTCATCAGTGGCGCAAGACAGACGCAGCCTCGCCAGCAACCATGGCGGCAGGGACAACAGCAGCAGCAGCAGCAGATACAGGAGGATGGGCCGGTGCTGAGGGACACTCTGGATCATCGCCGGAAAGTTGCAGCGCTGACAGTGCTTCATAAGGTGCAGATCCAGAATGTTCCTCACCTAGCAGACCTGAAGGCTACCTGGAGGAGATCTGAGCGCAATACGAGAAGGGTATTGAGCAACGATCTCCTCTTGGAGGTGCCAGGGTCTCGCTCCAGCACCCACCAACGGGCCTTCTCCTCCGCCACTGTAGTGTGGTGGAACACCCTCACGGCTGTGGTGGACGTACGACGTCTGTCCACACAGCAGATGAAAGTGTCCACACACAAGTGGTTACGGCTTCAGACTCTCAACCCTCCATAAGAAAAACACAAAAATATGGTTGTGTCTGACCTCCGGTGAACTTGGCATATAGATGCATATGACCTCTAATGCTTTAAAATAGTTATACACGACAAAGATAACTTTAGCAGAGGCCACAATGAACATGTGTGTTTAATAGTTTAAATAAAAAACAGAGAGAGAGAGAGAGAGAGAGAGAGAGAGAGAGAGAGAGAGAGAGAGAGAGATATTAAAGAAATACAAGTCAGGATCAAAATGGGAGAAAAATACTGACGTTTCAGTTAGTTTTCAAGCCTGAATTGCCCCATTGCTGACTTATAGTCAACTATTCTTGGAAAACGGAGTACTCAACAACTACAACAGCATCTTCCTTTCCTGATCTCTTCTCTAAGCTTACTTACCTCCTCCATTTTTGTAACACAGGTAAGGAAACCTCCATACGTTGCCGAATCCGATGGCGTATCCTAGACAATAAAAGAAGAATTGAAAGGGATTCTTCCAGTTTTCCCTTTCAACTCCACCTTTGGTTTCCTCATTTGCAACCGGGGAGCTTATATTCAATATTTTCTTGTCCACTGCCATGTCTGGTGCAGGGCTACCTGTAAAAGAACCATAGATTACTTGACACTACAAACATGATTTTATTATGGAAGCAGATTTGTCTTTACACTCACGAAATAAAAAGGAATGCAAAGTATCTGCATGAAAAGGACTGTCATATGCAAAAAAAAACCATCTTAATAAAGGTAATCTTTTATGAAATGCACATGTACCTAACTGGTCACAATTAACAGTATGCAGGGAATACAACAGTGGTGCGTTGGAGGAAAAAACGGCTTTAGTAGAGGTGGTGATGGTACGAGCCAGGGTATTTTTTTTTTTTTCATGTAGGAAGGACACACTGGCCAAGGGCAACAAAAATCTAATAAAAAAAATATGCCCACTGAAATGCCAGTCCCATAAAAGGCTCAAAGCAGTGGTCAAAAATTGATGAATAAGTGTCTTGAAACCTCCCTCTAGAAGGAATTCAAGTCATAGGAAGGTGGAAATACAGAAGCAGGCAGGGAGTTCCACAGTTTACCAGAGAAATGGATGAATGATTGAGAATACTGGTTAACTCTTGCGTTAGAAAGGTGGACAGAATAGGGGTGAGAGAAAGAAGAAAGTCTTGTGCAGCGAGGCCGCGGGAGGAGGGGAGGCATGCAGTTAGCAAGATCAGAAGAGCAGTTAGCATGAAAATAGCGGTAGAAGACAGCTAGATGTGCAACATTGCTGCGGTGAGAGAGAGGCAGTCAGTTAGAGGAGAGGAGTTGATGAGACGAAAAGTTTTTGATTCCACCCTGTCTAGAAGAGCAGTATGAGTGGAACCCCCCCAGACATGTGAAGCATACTCAATACATGGACGGATAAGGCCCTTGTACAGAGTTAGCAGCCTGGGGGGGTGAGAAAAACTGGCGGAGACGTCTCAGAACACCTAACTTCATAGAAGCTGTTTTAGCTAGAGATGAGATGTGAAGTTTCCAGTTCAGATTATAAGTAAAGGACAGACCGAGGATGTTCAGTGTAGAAGAGGGGGACAGTTGAGTGTCACTGAAGAAGAGGGGATAGTTGTCTGAAAGGTTGTGTTGAGCTGACAGATGGGGGAATTGAGTTTTTGAGGCATTGAACAATGCCAAGTTTGCTCTGCCCCAATCAGAAATTTTAGAAAGATCAGAAGTCAAGAGTTCTGTGGTTTCCCTGCGTGATATGTTTACCTCCTGAAGGGTTGGACGTCTATGAAAAGACGTGGAAAAGTGCAGGGTTGTATCATCAGCGTAGGAGTGGATAGGACAAGAAGTTTGGTTTAGAAGATCATTAATGAATAATAAGAAGAGAGTGGGTGACAGGACAGAACCCTGAGGAACACCACTGTTAATAGATTTAGGAAAAGAACAGTGACCGTCTACCACAGCAGCAATAGAACGGTCAGAAAGGAAACTTGAGATAAAGTTACAGAATGAAGGATAGAAGCCATAGGAGGGTAGTTTGGAAATCAAAGTTTTGTGCCAGACTCTATCAAAATCTTTTGATATGTCCAAGGCAACAGCAAAAGTTTCACCAAAATCTCTAAAGGAGGATGACCAAGACTCAGTAAGGAAAGCCAGAAGATCACCAATAGAGCAGCCTTGACGTAACCCATATTAGCGATTAGATAGAAGGTTGTGAAGTGATATATGTTTAAAAATCTTCCTGTTGAGAATAGATTCAAAAAATTTAGATAGGCAGGAAATTAAAGCAATATGACGGTGAGGGATTAGAACGGTCACCCTTTTTAGGAACAGGTTGAATGTAGGCAAACTTCCAGCAAGAAGGAAAGGTAGATGTTGACAGACAGAGCTGAAAGAATTTGACTAGGCAAGGTGCAAGCACGGAGGCACAGTTTCGGAGAACAATAGGAGGGACCCCATCAGGTCTATAAGCCTTCCGAGGGTTTAGGCCAGCAAGGGCATGGAAAACATCATTGCGAAGAATTTTAATAGGTGGCAGGAAGTAGTCAGAGGGTGGAGGAGAGGGAGGAACAAGCCCAGAATCATCCAAGGTAGAGTTTTTAGCAAAGGTTTGAGCGAAGAGTTCAGCTTTAGAAATAAATTTGATAGCAATGGTGCCATCTGGTTGCAATAGAGGAGGGAAAGAAGGAGAAGCAAAGTTGTTAGAGATATTATTTTGCTAGATGCCAGAAGTCACGAGGAGAGTTAGATCTTGAAAGGATTTGACACTTTCTGTTAATGAAGGAGTTTTTGGCTAGTTGGAGAACAGACTTGGCATGGTTTCGGGCAGAAATATAAAGTGCATGAGATTCTGGTGATGGAAGGCTTAAGTACCTTTTGTGGGCCACCTCTCTATCATGTATAGCACGAGAACAAGCTGTGTTAAATCAAGGTTTAGAAGGTTTAGGTCGAGAAAAAAAGTGAGGAATGTACGCCTCCATGGCAGAAACTATCACCTCCGTTATTCGCTCAGCACACAAAGACGGGTCTCTGACACGGAAGGAGTAGTGATTCCAAGGAAAATCAGGAAAATACCTCCTTAGGTCCCCCCAACTAGCAGAGGCAAAACGCCAGAGGCACCTTCGCTTAGGGGGATCCTGAGGAGGGATTGGAGCGATAGGACAAGACACAGATATGAGATTGTGATCGGAGGAGCCTAACGGAGAAGAAAGGGTGACAACATAAGCAGAAGGATTAAAGGTCAGGAAAAGGTCAAGAATGTTGGGCGTATCTCCAAGACGGTCAGGAATACGAGTAGGGTGTACGAGTATCTATACCATATATACCATATATACTATGACCTCCCGTGCCAGCTCTACGTCACTCCCTCTAGTCACATACATCCACATACGTCCTTTGTCAACGATATTTGTGGCCTGACTGATTCGTGGGAACAGATTTCCCTGTGGCTTCTCAGAAGCTGTGTAGCTACTCTTCTGGTGAGAGGGAGGGGAAGGGGACGGGGAGGGGAGGAAGCAGCCAGTCACGCTGCTTGCCATAGCACAATCTTACCTCAAAAAGGACTCTAAGTTCTAAAAATTATTACTCACTGATTACGGGAGCTGGGAGGGACTCAATACTTCCTTGGGGGAGGGCAACTCTTCTATTATGTCATGTATCAAACTCAACCTTGTCGGGGAGGAGGACGGGGGCAAAGGGAAGTGGGCAAAATCTTGACAAAATCAGAGCACTGTGAGGAGAGGGACATTTACACAAAATTCAAAGCGCGCGGGGCGGGGAAGTGACTCGTTGCTCTCTCTCTCTCTCTCTCTCTCTCTCTCTCTCTCTCTCTCTCTCTCTCTCTCTCTCTCTCTCTCTCTCTCTCTCTCTCCCTCTCCCTCCTTCTTCATCTTTCTATTTTCTTATCTTCGTATTCTCTCTCGCTAGTATGGCGCCACTCATAACAGAAGCATATTAGGATGTAACTGTGTGGTGTACATGCACACACATATACACACAAACACACACATTCCTCCACCATCCAGCAAAACAGAACCTATGTTCAGGTTTTTTTGTGTGGTATTCTGCCTTACGCTGTGTCTCGTCTTCTTGGTGTCTCTGCGAAATACACCATTTTCTTCTCTTGCTTTTCGTATAGGGAACCTGGCTAGGGCGGGTCCCATTGTCTCAGAACTTTCTCTGGAATTTCTGAAAAAAACAAATCGCGAGCATGTGCGACCCTGGCCTCCCATTCACTGGGGCCTCATACTTTCACGTCTTCGAATCAGGGTTTTCATAGACAGGGCTCAGGTCAAGTCGTGCCTCCCTTAGCGCGCTGCGTGACACCATGCTCCGATCATGCCTTACTCGTCCCGCCAACTCGGTACTCTGTCAACTTATTGTGAAATAGATGACTGAGAGCTGTGTTTTTCCGTCTTGTGTAGCTTGAAGAAGACTACAGTTGGGTTGCCACAAGTTTCGCAATAAATATACGAACAATAAGAACGTGAGTGTATAAAATGTTATTTTGCCATTCGAAAAATAAAATAGATACATGTGACTTTTAAATTAAACCATCCTCATTTTCTCAACTAGATCAAGAATAGATTATGCTTGGAGTGGTATTTTCCATTCGTATTTTCTTTTTGTTTGTCCACTCTTAATCCGCAATTGTTTAGCGTTATAGCATCAATTGAAAATTATCTTCAGTTTATCAAATGGATCATGGATACTGCAAATCTACGCTGAGGATTAATAACTGTGCGTGGAAATGAAGAATGAGAGGTAAGGTTGAACATAAGCTTAATCAAAATTATCAACTATTTACAACCTGAAAATTACCGTAGATGCAGAATATTTGTCGAAAATAAACAGCTGATTAAGACGAACACTACCAGAACTGCAGAAAGTATCCTAGAGCTTGACGGGACAAATAAAAAGAGAGAAGAAAGTCCTACCATAGATGGACTCCTTCAGGCGAGGCTAAGACCTGACAACTGTGATATGAAGAAGGGAGTGTTGCCAGCAGACGGTTTAAAATGAGTGCAGTCGAGTTAATGTGTTGCACAGACACACAACAGAATTTGATCCACTTAAATCATGCCATAGCACGTTTTACATACCTAATTCTTTCTCCTAATATCATGAGTTTTTTTTTTTTTTATATGACGCCTAACCTTCAGGTGAATAGGTAATTAATGTGTTGTAACCGAAATAAAAAAGACAGACAAAACAAAAAAAAAGATAAGTGAATGAGGGAAAAACGGAAATAATGCAAAAAAGAAACATAAAATGGAAAAAACAGGAACACCAGTTACCTAACGCAGCTATTCTGTTTTAATAAACTAGATAAGAGAAAACAAGCACACGTACAGTGGAGCTTATAAGTTTTGTAACGCAGTATGATGTTTAATGTTATCATGAAGTTTAAATTATATTTTTTGCATGATTTTTCGAGTGTATTCGTGCAAAATTTATTGGCATGAATAATAAGTATTAATTTACTTTGATAAAACATACTGGTCTAATAGCGAACTTACTGATAGAAAGTCATTTACAGGTTACATAATTTTTTAGTGTCATACACATCATTTGCTAAGCCGTATGTTACCACTGGAATTGTTCCGTCTGGCGATAAACTGGCAACTGCCGGGCAACTACAACTCCAACCACGTGTCATTTTATGATGAGTCACCTAGCAGTGTTGCAAACTTATAGATAATTTAAGATGGCTCTCTAAAAAGACCTCTATTACTTCACACAAAACTACAAACATCCAATTACACACATATCCTTCACTCAAAATTCAAAACTATCATGGCGACTCCTACACCAGCCTCGGAGTCCCAATTTGGGGAGAGGACCACAAATGTCCCAAAGGTCGGACTGCTCTTCTAGTATTGACGCACCCCTCAACTTTTTCTTCATTAACTTCTGCAACATTCGCAGTCTTAGATCTAATTTTCAGTCTGTAGAACACCACTTCTCCTTTATTAACTCCCTTAATCTTTTCCTCAATGAAACACTGATGTCCGAAGCAACTGACAGTAGCCTTTTTTCTGTTCCCTTCTACTTTCTCTATCCTCATTTTCAATCCAAAGCTGGATGTTGCGTCTATGTGCGCAATGATTTAACGTGCTCTTGGGCCCACGCTCTTAAATCCACCAAGTTTTCCACCATCTGGCTACAACTACAAACCATTTGGCTACGACTACAGAGTCATTCTCAAACTAAATTTATCTTCACTGTATACCCTTCTCCTAACTCCTCTGACTATAAGAAATTCTTTGTCTACTTAACTTTCAAAGTGGAGCACATTCTGACTCTCTTCCCTTTTGCAGAAATCTCCATTCTTGAAGACTTCAATGTTCACCACCAGCTTTGGCTTTCCTCTCCCTTCATTGACCATCCTGGGGAACTAGTCTTCAACTTTGCTATCCTCCACGACCTAGAGCAATTGGTGCAACACCCTACTCGTATTCCTGAACGTCTTGGAGATACGCCCAACATTCTTGACCTTTTCCTGCGCCTCCGTGCTTGCACCTTGCCTAATCAAAACTCTTTCAGCTCTGTTAACATCTACATTTTCTTCTTCCTGGAAGTCACCCTGTTTCTAAAAAGTGACCGTTCTAATCCCTCAACCTGCAGTCCTATTGCTATAATTTCCTGCCTATCTAAGGTTTTTTAATCCATCCTCAACAGGAAAATCTGAACTGGAAACTTCACATCTCATCTCTAGCTAAAACAGTTTCTATGAAGTTAGGCGTTCTGACACGTCTTCGCCAGTTTTCCTCACCCTCCCAGATGCTAACTCTGTACAAAGACCTTATCCGTCCATGTATGGAGTATGCTTCACATGTCTGAGGGGATTCCACTCATACTGTTCTTCTAGACAGGGTGGAATCAAAAGCTTTTCGTCTCATCAACTCCTCTCCTCTTAATGACTGTCTTCAGCCTCTTTCTCATCGCTTCAATGTTGCATCTTTAGCTGTCTTCTATCGCTATTTTCATACTAACTACTCTTCTGATCTTGCTAACTGCATGCCACGGCTCTTCCCGCGGCCTCGCTGCACAAGACTTTCTTTTTTCTCTTACCCCTATTCTGTCCACATCTCTAATGCAAGAGTTAACCAGTATTTTCAGTAATTTATCCCTTTCTCTGATAAATTCTGGAATTCACTTTTTTTATGTAGGAAGGACACCGGGCAACAAAAATCCAATAAAAAAAATGCCCACTGAAATGCTAATCCCATAAAAGGGTCAAAGCAGTAGTCAAAAATTTATGAATAAGTGTCTTGAAACCTACCTCTTGAAGGAATTCAAGTCATAGGAAGGTGGAAATATAGAAGCAGGCACGGAGTTCCAGAGTTTACCAAAGAAAGGGATGAATGATTGAGAATACTGGTTAACTCTTGCAATATAGATGCGGACAGAATAGGGGTGAGAGAAAGAAGAACATCTTCTGCAGCGAGGCCGCGGGAGGAGGGGAGGCATGCAGTTAGCAAGATCAGAAGAGCAGTTAGCATGAAAATAGCGGTAGAAAACAGCTAGCGATGCAACATTGCCGCGGTGAGAGAGAGGCTGAAGACAGTCAGTTAGAGGAGAGGAGTTGATGAGACGAAAAGCTTTTTGATTCCACCCTGTCTAGAAGAACAGTAAGTGTGGAACCCCCCAAGCATGTGAAGCATACTACATACATGGACGGATAAGGCCTTTGTACAGAGTTAGCATCTGGGGGGGTGAGAAAAACTGGCGGAGATGTCTCAGAACACCTAACTTCATAGAAGCTGTTTTAACTAGAGATGAGATGTGAAGTGTCCAGTTCAGATTATAAGTAAAGGACAGACAGAGGATGTTCAGTGTAGAAGAGGGGGACAGTTGAGTGTCATTGAAGAAGAGGGGATAGTTGTCTGGAAGGTTGTGTCGAGTTGATAGATGGAGGAATTGAGTTTTTCAGGCATTGAACAATACGAAGTTTGCTCTAATCAGAAATCTAGAAAGCTCTAATCAGAAATTTTAGAAAGATCAGAAGTCAGGCGTTATGTGGCTTCCCTGCATGAAATGTTTACCTCCTGAAGGGATGGACGTCTATGAAAAGACGTGGAAAAGTGCAGGGTGGTATCATCAGCGTAGGAATGGATAGGACAAGAAGTTTGGTTTAGAAGATCATTGATGAATAATAAGAAGAGAGTGGGGGACAGGACAGAACCTTGAGGAACACCACTGTTAATAGATTCAGGAGAAGAACAGTGACCGTCTACCACAGCAGCAATAGAATGGTCAGAAAGGAAACTTGAGATGAAGTTACAGAGAGAAGGATAGACGCCGTAGGTGGATAGTTTGGAAATCAAAGCTTTGTGCCAGACTCTATCAAAAGCTTTTGATATGTCCAAGGCAACAGCAAAAGTTTCACCAAAATCTCTAAAAGAGGATGACCAAGACTCAGTAAGGAAAGCCAGAAGATCACCAGTAGACCGGCCTTGACGGAACCTGTACTGGCGATCAGATAGAAGGTTGTGAAGTGATAAATGTTTAAGAATGTTCCTCTTGAGGATAGATTAGAAAAATTTAGATAGGCAGGAAATTAAAGCAATAGGACGGTAGTTTGGGGGATTAAAACGGTCACCCTTTTTAGGAACAGGTTGAATGTAGGCAAACTTCCAACAAGAAGGAAAGGTAGATGTTGACAGACAGAGCTGAAAGAGTTTGACTAGGCAAAGTGCAAGCACGGAGGCACAGTTTCGGAGAACAATAGGAGGGACCCCATCAGGTCCATAAGCCTTCCGAGGGTTTAGGCCAGCAAGGGCATGGAAAACATCATTGCGAAGAATTTTAATAGGTGGCATGAAGTAGTCAGAGGGTGGATGAGAGGGAGGAACAAGCCCAGAATCGTCCAAGGTAGCGTTTTTAGCAAAGGTTTCAGCGAAGGGTTCAGCTTTAGAAATAAATGTGATAGCAATGGTGCCATCTGGTTGAAATAAAGGAGGGAAAGAAGAAGAAGAAATGTTATTCAAGATATTTTTGGCTAGATGCCAGAAATCACGAGGGGAGTTAGATCTTGAAAGGTTCTGACACTTTCTCTTAATGAAGGAGTTTTTGGCTAGTTGGAGAACAGACTTGGCATGGTTCCGGGCAGAAATATAAAGTGCATGAGATTCTGGTGATGAAAGGCTTAAGTACCTTTTGTGGGCCACCTCTTTATCATGTATAGCATGATAACAAGCTGTGTTAAACCAAGGTTTAGAAGGTTTAGGACGAGAAAAAGAGTGAGGAATGTATGCCTCCATGCCAGACATTATCACCTCTGTTATGCGCTCACCACACAAAGACGGGTCTCTGACACGGAAGCAGTAGTCATTCCAAGGAAAATCAACAAAATACCTCCTCAGGTGCCCCCAACTAGCAGAGGCAAAACGCCAGAGGCACCTTCGCTTAGGGGGATCCTGAGGAGGGATTGGAGTGATAGGACAAGATA
This sequence comes from Scylla paramamosain, assembly GCF_035594125.1. Taxonomy (NCBI): domain Eukaryota; kingdom Metazoa; phylum Arthropoda; class Malacostraca; order Decapoda; family Portunidae; genus Scylla; species Scylla paramamosain. The sequence goes on from NC_087168.1 coordinate 1,708,573, forward strand.
AAGATATGAGATTGTGATTGGAGGAGCCCAACGGAGAAGAAAGGGTGACAGCATAAGCAGAAGGATTAGAGGTCAGGAAAAGGTCAAGAATGTTGGGCGTATCTCCAAGACGGTCAGGAATACGAGTAGGGTGTTGCACCAATTGCTCTAGCTCATGGAGGATAGCAAAGTTGTAGGCTAGTTCAATGGTCAGTGAAGGGAGAGGAAAGCCAAAGCTGGTGGTGAACATTGAAGTCTCCAAGAATGGAGATCTCTGCAAAAGGGAAGAGGGTCAGAATGTGCTCCACTTTGGAAGTTAAGTAGTCAAAGAATTTCTTATAGTCAGAGGAGTTAGGTGAGAGGTATACAGCACAGATAAATTTAGTATGAGAGTGACTCTGTAGTCGTAGCCAGATGGTGGAAAACTCGGAAGATTCAAGAGCGTGGGCACGAGAGCAGGTTAAGTCATTGCGCACATAAACGCAGCATCCAGCTTTGGATCGAAAATGAGGATAGAGAAAGTAGGAGGGAACAGAAAAGGGGCTACTGTCAGTTGCCTCAGATACCTGAGTTTCAGTGAGGAAAAGAAGATGAGGTTTAGAAGAGGAGAGGTGGTGTTCTACAGATTGAAAATTAGATCTTAGACCGCGAATGTTGCAGAAGTTAATGAAGAAAAAGTTGAGGGAGGTGTCAAGACACTTAGGATCGTCGACAGAAAGGCAGTACGACCTTTGGACATTTATGGTCCCCTCCCCAGATGGGGACTCCGAGGCTGGTGTAGGAGTCGCCATGATGATTTTAAAATTTTTGAGTGAAGTGTGTGTGTGTTATTAGGTGCTTGTAGTTTTGTGTGGAGGAAGAGAGTTGTCTTTAGAGGGCAGGCTGTGACTGCCCCCTTGTGCTGTGAGACACAAAGGGAAACGTTCAGTGAGGTCACAGCTGGGTTTAATGATAAGTTCACAGCACCCCCTGAACAGTGCTTTAGACCTCACTGGGAGTAATTATCGTTTCGGCAGGTGTCTACTGTCTCTTCCTGTGTGTGTGTGTGTGTGTGTGTGTGTGTGTGTGTGTGTGTGTGTGTGTGTGTGTGTGTGTGTGTGTGTGTGTGTGTGTGCGCGCGCGCGTGCTGAATTAACATAGAGTCCTGAAAGGATTGGTCAGTGTTATATGCTGACGTTATATGCTTTAACGATATTTATATGCTTTCTTATCAAGAGAGAGAGAGAGAGAGGGGGGGGGTGTCGTCGGGAGAGGACGTGTCCGAGGTCGCTCCGGCAGTGTGAGAATCATATATCATATCGAACTTCATTCTATTCACGACACACGGGTGTTTTTCCATATTAAAAACCTGTAAACTTACTGGTGGAAGAAAAGTTACATAAGTGGAAACAGCGACACACTGAAACACAACATCGCCAGCACGTGGACGTCGAGTTTACTGTGTTCTACAAGGCCTTGGTGTTCTGTATTGCCGGAGGCACCAACATCGTGAAATGTACAGTGAGTGAGTGCAGTGTTAACAGTGCAGTGCAGTGCAGCGACACTACAGTGACAGTGAGAAGTGCAGCAAGGTAGACGCCAACTAGCGTGTTCACGGTAAGGAGCTAGTCGACCTGACCTCACCCTGCTTAGGCTCCGGGGGCCGAAATCTCTTGGGAATTCCACCAAGCTGCACCCACAATCATTAAGGGATTACCGCGCTGACGAAGCTGCCCCACACACCCCTCTCCCCGACGCGCCCGCCCCACTACGCCCAACCCGCTACACCCACAGAATGGTGTTGGAGTACTATGAGCGCCGCATAGTGTCACGATCGCCTACTTACCTGCGATCGTACGATACCGGTTATCTCTCCAAGAAAGTGGACGTTACACTGATCCCGGAAAGTTTTAAAGGTCTGGATTTTTAAAGGCTTCGAGTGCCTACCCGACCTATCCGAAATCGTCAGAATTATCTCTTACTCCACCTTTACCTTGACTCAGCACACCTGGAATCACCTCTAATACCAGATTGTTGTTGGGGGGAGGTAGAAAACACGATTATTCCATGTTACAAGCACATATATTAATACTAATAATAATTCACAAACAACATGAGGTAGCACACGTTACTACATGACGTTCTCGTCACTTCCCACGTCACCAGAACCCGTTTACACCTCCACCAGTCACAGAAATGTTTCCCCTCAACCGCAGGAATTTACCCGGACGCCATTTCCGCGTCCCCAGACAATAATTCCCGAATTTCACCTCCTCAAACCTCACAAGAGATTTACCTCCTCAAACCTCACAAAATATTACCATTATCACCAAAGATTACCCATAACACCATAACATCGTCCCCAAAATCACCAGTACACCACAACACCAACTTCCAAGGTTAACACCACAACCTCCACTCACAAAATGGCTGCCAGTTTGACCTATGACCCCTCCCAACAGCGTCACCGGCACAACTCAACAACCGAATTTCAGCGGACAAGAGCTCTTGGTACCACAAAAGACTCACTAACCTGATCCTGGATATCAAGGTTATACCGCTACACCACTAATACCTCCACAAGCTCACTCCATCACCAATCCACACCAAAATCCTCCCCTGAGAGACGCCTTCCCTCTACCTTTCCTCACGACCTAAGGCGCTCTGATTTTTCCCCTCCTTGGAATGTGTTGTTGCCCACTCAAGCTCCCCTCGTTTTCAACGTATTTCACCTCAATTATACTCCCTTCCTTATACATATAAAGATATAGAGAACTTAAATTATGAAGAGAATAATACTACATGATATAAAATGGGTAAATAAGCTTTACACTACTTATAACAATAATAAGGATAATGTCTGAATGGCAGGTAACCGGAACACGGGGACACTAAGAAAACGTGATCCCATTCAAGGTAAACTCGGCCAATAACATGACAATAGAAAGACCGAAAGTTCTCTGTGGGTACAGACCAAGTTACTGGTGTACAGTCTGTGGCCGTAAGGCGTCACCGACGACCGATCAGCAGTGCACCACAGAAGCCTGCCCCAACCTCTGCCATGTTCACTGTCTGGGCGACGCGACAGAGTACAGGTGTGGCGACACAGGTCAGCTCCGCGCCCTGGCGGGGATAACTGATCCTGTCACATTTTTTGTGGGAAACTCACAAGAACCTACAGCGTCCCTTCCCTCCTCCTCTCTTCCCCCTACACCATCAGCGGATCTGGTTGAGGAGCAGCAGGAGGACGGCCTGGACAACCTAACAAAGGAGGAGCTGATACAACAGTTAAGAAAGGTTCGCAGTGAGCTGGCCACGACAAAAGGTCAGCTGACAAACTACAGAGCCATAACTGCAGGTCTTGCCGAGAAAAAATGTGTGTGCTAGTGGAGGCCATATCCATAGTGGACACCATCTTGGCCACTCACGCCAGCGAGGACCTGCAGCAGAGGTCAGTGGCTTATTCAGCCAGACCTCACAAAATTCTTAGTGAGGTTGCATCCACCGTCTCCGCGGACACCCCGGAAAATACGTCTCTGTCCCTCCCACCGACCAACACCCCTCGCTCTTCATCACCTGACCCGGCGCCTGCAGCAGCGGAGGGGCAAGGACAAGGAGGATCACCCCCCAAACGGCCCCTACCCCCTTCTTCACATCACTCCTCGCTCGAATCAGCTGAGGAACGAGGTGAGGCGCTGTCCTTCACTCCTCTCCCATCCTCACATCACCCCGCGCCAGTATCATCGGAGGGAAGAGGTCAAGAGCTGTCAGTCGCTCCTCCCAAATCCTTCTCTCAGCCCGGGCAGCCGACGCCACCAACAGGTGGTATTCGTCGAGAGACACGGACGAGCGGCAACAGCTCGACGGAAGACAGACAGGCAGGAGGGCACCAACGACCACTCAAAAGAAAGAAAAGGCCAGCAACGAGACAGAACACCCTCTCGGAGAGAGAGGCAGCACCACTACCTCGGCAGGGATTGGAGCAACATTACCAGTCCAGGCGTCCTCAGAGCAGCAGTCTACGTCACACGCCAGAGCAGCGCCCTAGGAAGGTGTGTGAATACTGCCGAGGGCGCTTCCACTCAGCCTTGGACTGCCGTGCGAGGGCTGCCGACGAGAGGCAACAGGAGCTGGTGCAGGCAGTGAAGCAGAGTGGCCAGGAAACGTTACTCGCGCTGAGAAACGTTGCTTGGCAGCTTCAGCAGCCTGCTTCACGCCAGAGGCTGGCCGAGCCCCGACCGGTAACCCCTATAGTGCCGCCAGTTTCCCGATTCCCCTGGCCCCTTGCCCCTCACCCCTATGGCTTCCAGTATGGAGCAGCTCCCCAATACTATCCAGCGATGCCACAAGCCGCCCAATAGTGAACTTAAGATAGTGTCGGCCAACGTGAGAGGCTTCCATACGAACATTGGTGAGCTCACTCAGTGTTATCATTAAGAATAATGTAGATTTAGTGTTCGTGTGTGAGACCTTTCTCGATTCCAAGGTGCCAGATAATTACGCCCGAGTTAAAGGGTATTCGGCCTGGGTAAGGAAAGACCGCTCTACACAAGGCGGGAGCGTGGCCTTCTGCTACAAAGAGACGGTCAGTGCTCAGGTGGTAGAGCCTCCCACGCCCGTGCCCGTGGAACTTGAGCTCCTGGCATTAGAAATAACGGACAGTAACGGGAAAGGTATGTTGTGTGTGGGCTGCTATCGGCCTCCATCGCAGGGAACAGTGTTGCTAGACTACCTGTCAGAAAACTTAGACACTTTCATGACGGCCAGTCAGTGTGACAGTGTAGTAGTGATTGGCGACCTGAACCAGCACACGGTGAGAGACGCTTTTAACTCCCTACTGGTTGTGCACGACATGCATAATTTTGTGTCCTTCCCCACGCACCCAGTAGTGATGGACCTCCCTCCCCACACAGTACAGTGTTATCCACTCGACTTTGTGGGCACCTCAGACCACGTGGCTGTCCTCACCAGGATACAATTCAGGACACCACGAGAGGAGAGCTTTACCCGCACCCTCTGGAAGTGGGAGGCCGCCGACTGGGATGCTCTCTGTGCCGCCCTGAGGACCACAGACTGGGGAGACGTGCTGTATGGCGACGCTAACCAGCAGGTGAGGCGGCTCACCCAGCTGCTCCACGCCCTGCAGGCCCGCTGGGTGCCGCACTCGGACCACAAAACCAAGGCATCAGACCAGCCCTGGTTTGGCCCTGCGTGCCGCTCTGCCTCTGATGCCAAGCACCGAGCCTGGCGTGCTCTTAAGCGACACCCCACTGCCAGGAACAGGTTAAGTCACCGAGAGGCAACAATGCACATGAATACCACGCAAACATGGGCAGTGGAGCAGTGGAAAGCTAACCTCAAGAGTAAGCTAAGAGGAGGCCAGGTTGGTTGTAAACAGTGGTGAAGCCTTGTCAAGGACCAGCAGGGTGAGTCGCGGGGCACTTCCATGCCTGCACTCCACCGGGCAGACGGCAGCATTGCCCACACTGCTCGTGACAAAGCGGACCTCCTGGCCAAGCACTTCGCTGAAAAGATGTGCATCCCCGACCCTGAAAGACCATCTCCGCTACTCCCTCAAATCGTGAAAGAAACACTAGAGACAGTGAACACAAGTGAAGAGGAAGTGAAAGTGATACTCGCAAACTTGGACGAGAAAAAAGCGGTGGCGCCACAGGACATTAGTCCCCGCGTACTCCGACAGTGTGCTGCAGAGCTGGCGCGCCCACTCGCTTCACTCTTTAACCACTGCCTCAGCAACGCCACATGGCCTGAAATGTGGAAGGGGAGTAGTGTGGTGCCTCTGCACAAGAAAAATGCAAAGACAGAGGCAAAAAACTACAGACCCGTGTCCCTGCTGCCTGTGCTGAGCAAAGTGCTGGAAACTGTTGTGGCCTCGAGAGTCACGCGGCACCTCTAGAGGCACCACCTGCTGAGCAACAGACAGTTTGGGTTCAGGCAGGGGAGGTCGGCGGCAGACCTGCACCTGCTCCTCTCGACGGAGTGGAGTGGGGCCCTGGACCAAGGGAAGACCACGGCTGTCGTGGCTCTTGACATCGAGGGGGCGTTCGATAAAGTGTGGCACGCAGCCCTCATCACAAAGCTCCGTGCTATAGGCGTGGACGGGGCTCTCCTCCAGCTCTTTGAGAATTACTTGAGAGACAGACATCTCAAAGTAATCATCAATGGGCGGGAATCAAATCCACAGCCCATAAGGGCAGGTGTTCCTCAAGGGAGCTGCCTCGGCCCTTTGCTGTGGAATGTGTATGTCAATGATCTGATGCACCTCGTTCCTACCGCGAAGGCGTTTGCAGATGACATAACACTATCCCACAGCTACGGACTGGAGGAGGAAGCTGCAGCCAACCACGACATCAACGCCACCCTGAGCCGTGTTGCAGCCTGGAGAAGGAAGTGGCAAGTAAAGTTTACCGCTCACAAAACCCACCAGCTCACTATCAACAGGACAAGTAGAGCCCCGCGCCTCAACTTCAACGGGGAGACACTGACGCCGCGGGATGAGGTGGAGGTGGTGGGGGTCACTTACGACCGTAAGTTGACCTTCAGAACCCACGTGGAGCGACTCACCAGAGAGGCCTCAGGGAAGCTGGCATCCCTGAGGAGAATCTCCTACCTCCTTGACACCAAGGGACTGGAGTTACTCTACAAGGCGCAGGTCCGCTTCTCCTTGGAGTACGCGTGCCTGGCCTGGGGCGGCGCGGCAAACAACCACCTAGCTCTCCTGGACAAAGTGCAGGACCGAGCGGCGAGGCTCATCAGGAACAGTGAGCTCGGCCTTCAGCCTGCACTGCATACCCTCCAGCACCGACGAGACGTGGCGGGCTTCACCGTCATGTTCAAGGCGCAACAGCAACAGGTGCCGCACCTACAGGCTCTCCGGCAGCCTGCCCGACATGCCGAAGTCACCACCAGAGCTGTCACACGTGCCCCTGGGGACCACCCAGGTGCAGAACGTGGCACCATCAAAGACAGTTTCTGAACACATACATTGGCTGGTGGAACGAGTTTGTTACCGTGCAGCCAAGTGTTGAGGGCTGGACCAGGCAGCAGTTCAAGACTGCAGTGAATGTGTGGTTGCAACAGACAAACAGAGAGAGGTTTTCAGATAGAAGGCATTAACAGTGACTTCTTTAGCCTAAATTGTTGTATGAAATATGTAAAGTATATGTACCGCAACTCTGTAAACACATATCATGTAGATTTGTATAAATAAAAGAGAGAGAGAGAGAGAGAGAGAGAGAGAGAGAGAGAGAGAGAGAGAGAGAGAGAGAGAGAGAGAGAGAGAGAGAGAGAGAGATAGAGAGAGAGAGAGAGAATCAACCTCCTGGGGCGCGCGCACACACACACACACACACACACACACACACACACACACACACACACACACACACACACACACACACACGTGAATGAGGCCGGAAGCTAGTAATAAGGCTATCCTCTTGAAAAAGGTTGCTGGAAGACTAAGTTGAGTCACACTTTTCTTGACCCTGTTTCAGATGTCATGTAATCTGAATCAAGGGTTTACGTGTAATACTCGTATTAATGAATGCTATCACTACCTTAAAATCGCTCTTCATTCTCTGCCGGTCACCAAAATGACGCCTAAGTACAACAGGGCCAGAGCTAGGCTGAAAAACGCTGGACAGGACTTTTACTTTCAGCTGTACTACAGAATATAGAGTAGAGTAATTACCAAATGTAAAGAAACTGGTATCGTGTCAGTTTGAACATGGCATTTATGCTGTCACCTTAATAATATTGCGTAACACATTGCTGGGTTATTCAATGATAAGCCATCTACTCAGGAAGTCGGTTATCCGTTTTTATTTGCCATGCGCTGTCCTACGTACTTATATTGTGACATGAATGAGCAGAATTACCTTAGATTAAGAGGGATTCTATTGTGTAATATGCGGGGCTTTTTAGTGGTTTAGCGTTTACTTGGTTATGATTGTTTCTCCAGTCACGTGAAGTAAGGAGACGAATGAAGGTGGGAAGAGGTGGATGTAACCAGGTCCCTGCCTATACATAAACTTAGTGAAGAACGGTTGAAGAACGCTTACTTGAACACGGCCACTTCCAGCCACGCAAGTATAGACTAATTTCCATCAGGTGTTTGTGTGGTATTACCAAAATGACCGGCGGTTCACAGTGAGAAATAAATAGAAGACTCGGGTATTCGTGATAATGGAAATTTACCTTTAAGTAAGGGATTGAACTTAATGAGTTATGTATGAGTTTTGTTTTGTTTTTCTAATTCCTTCATGATTAAGCAAAGTCACATATGAAAGCTTGCTTAGTTCCGGAAACTACGGGCCGTATCCCTAGCCTCCATCCACAAACAGTCGTTTTGTTTCATCATACTGTAAGTCACTGGCATTTACCCAAAGCTAATGCTTAGTGGAACCCTTAACAAAATTCATCGGACGGTTATCCCAACCAGAAAACTGGTGGTGCCAACATGTCTGCAAGGTTGAATGTTAATATGGTAGCTCAAGTTACCATGACAATATTGATTCAGCACACTTCTGTTAAATATCTTTTACTCACAAGAGCTTAAGTATGTAGGACTTTAAGCAACGTTTGACGAGTATAACAGTTAACAGAATAAGTTGTGAAATGACTCTCTTCTCGTGAAGTTGATTGAAATTTTGGAAAAACAAACTTGTCATGAAATAACATACCTTTAGCAACCAATTTATCATATATATATATATATATATATATATATATATATATATATATATATATATATATATATATATATATATATATATATATATATATATATATATATATATATATATATTACTCCATTACTATTAAAGGCATCATACACTTTTTTTTTTTTAAGAAAATTCATATTGGATTGTTTGAAGTGTAAAGTTATTCAAGAACATTTCCAGAACATCTGTTTTGTATCGTAGAATTTGGCTATGTTCCCCTTCATTACAAAATGCCACTTAAATAATTTATTAGCACTACAAAATGTCACATGTTTAAAACTTAGCAAAAAAATAGAAAAATAAATATTCACCTAATGCACTGACAGCCAACACTTCCAATGTTGCCTTTCTCTGGCTCTGGCTGAAGACGCTGAAGTGTCTTTTGTTCAGTCAGTACACACACACACACACACACACACACACACACACACACACACACACACACACACATTTACTTATTTTTTCATGGGATGTGACCTGCGTGTCAACCTATGTGCTTGCGTCTTCCCAAATGTTTTTTGTGAGGCATGAGACCATGCCTCATGCTGTAGCCGAGTGATGTTCCGGTTTTGAAAGCAGCCTCCCTGAACACAGACTGAATCTGAAACGAGACATATTTCATGCTACACATTGTTCCGACACAAAATTCAACCTCCTTTACAGTTGCCACTACACTTGGATCAGCTTTCCCCAGGCTAGCTCCTTCTAGCCTAATGCTGGAAAAAAGTACGACGAATCCAGCGGTGGTACTTATAAGAAGTTAGAAATACCCATAATTCTACTCATAGCTATAAAAAATTCATAACTCTCATAAGGGCTGTGGGTTTTTCATAACCTCTGTCATGGCTATGAGTGACTTAGTTAAGGCTGATTTTGCTAGCTGCTACAAGTAGCACGGACATGTATATAAAATACATATTAATTAACAGAGGAAGGGATTAGAAAGGTAAAAATTTATTATCCCATTATTTATTTCACGACCGGTATGTAATAATTAAGCTGTATTTCTTAAATCAAGAAAATTAGTGCCTAAAACAAAATCTGCCGCCAGAGGGCAGCCTCAGATGTAAGTAATTACAAGTAGTCACCATTCAAGTGCCACATTTGTATCACCGTAACAACACCACCAACAACAAGATGGACAAAGCCGGCTCTACTGCAGCCATCCCCAAGAAGACAAGAAAACCTGACTAGTCTCTAGATGAGTCTTGCCACTTATTGAGACTTTATGAAGAACATCTCCAGAGACAGTGTTTTGTTGGTCAATGTTAATCTCAAAAGTACTGATCACACCAATTCCGTGACAAAAATAACACCAGCACGGTCTATATATCTTTTAGTGAGTTCAGCTCACTCACACTATTGAGAACGTCTCTCCTCTCACGAAATTCCCTTGGTTGGCGTACACGAACTTATTGCTCGGCCATGTTGGCTTATGGGCGATTCCTAATCCTCATGGCACCTCGGACCTAGTCATAGCGGCGCAGCGAACTTATGAAAATTCCTTACGGTTTATGACAGATTTAGACCGTTTATGAAATATTTATGAAAAATATCCACCATTTTGAAGGCTTATGACATATTCATAGCCTTATGATTTTTTTTATAAGTACAGCCCTAGACACTTACAGCTATCAAGCTGAGATCGCTATTCGGTTTAACCCACCGACCGGGAAGGGAATGTAACAATCGCCAAACAAACTCTTACTTGCTGAGAAAGAATCGCAAACCACATGCTACGGGGCACAGCCAAGACAAAGAACACATACCTATGAGGTTTATAATATTATGTGAGCTACCTCCCACCAGAGGCAAGCCACCCACGCCCACAGATTATTATATCCTCCCATTGGAAAGTGGTATATGTACAGTCTCCCAGAGGACGAGCAAGTACCACCTGTACACGATAAAGCTTTGGGGAGAGAGGAGATAACCGGAACTAACAGAGTATCTCGATATCATCTAGCTCCAAAGCTCCCGACAGTGAGCTTAGAACACCAGTTGCATTTAATTGCACAAAAACACTAAAGATACGTGAGCACCACAGCCAGCAGATAAAAGGGAAGCCAGCCAACCGCTCCCATACACGCTACAACAATAGTTTTCAAACTACTTAGTATGACGGTACACCAAGAAACAACTAATATTTTTGCGGCACACCTGCCCTTTTATATATATATATATATATATATATATATATATATATATATATATATATATATATATATATATATATATATATATATATATATATATATATATATATATATATAATTAGTCACCCTTGATAAATATAAATTACAATTTACAATAGTTTCATTATATTATGTATACAAATCAAAATCCCACCCAAATTTTCGTGGCACACCAAGGAGGTAATGGCGGCACACTAGTGTGCCGCGGCACACACTTTGAGAATCACTGCGCTAGAATGTTCAGCAAGCGGTGCAAGAAGTTATCTCTTCGAATTACAGAGACACGACAATCACAGGCAGGCTCCTGGAGACCTATACAAACAAGGGCTTACTGCCTTGAATACTCAAGTAATATCCATTATAGAGGGTTCTCTAATCACCCTCCTGGGTCTCCTTGCCTTTCTCTGCCTCTCTCGTGGGCATCTTTCTCCTGGCCTTGCCCAACATTGAATAATCTGGGGGACAATGAGGGACGCGCACTTGTCCGCGCTCTCAAGCAGCGGTGGACAAGTCACATGACAAAGGGAGAGGGGGTGGAACGAAGGAGGGACGGGGGAAGGGTGTGAAAGCCAGCCGGCTACGCACTTGCTAGCCTCACACAAGCTCACTCTAAAAAGTAAATAGTCTTGCAAAGATTATTGTGAACTTATTACAGGGGCTCGATGGAATTTAATCACTGTACAAGAGAAACCATCTTTTCTACTATATTATGTATTAAACTCAACTTGAGGAAAGTTGGCGAAAATTTAAGGGGAATGAAAGTGGGTGATTAGTATAAAATCTTACACAGAATGGAGTAGGGGCGGGCTGAGTTTCTTTTGTGGGAGTCTATCTCACTCCAATTTACGCACTTGGGAAAAGCACTGTGAAGCACTCTCTCTCTCGCACAGTGAGACAGGCAATACTCCCACAGAAGTCTGAGTCGTAGGGAAAGATGTGGTTCTGCTGATGCAGGTGCGGCCTTGATTCTGATTCTTTGTACAATGAGTGCAAGTCTGCATATGGAAATAAATAAATAAACAGATAAATAAAATAGCAATGTGGTCAAGCCCACAAACTATCTATCTTCTCACTTTCTTTCACCCCTTCTCTTCCCACCCACTTTTTCTTTAGCTAGCTTCCTTCTTCTCTTCACCTACCTTTTAATATATATATATATATATATATATATATATATATATATATATATATATATATATATATATATATATATATATATATATATATATATATATATATATATATATAGGGGCGGCCGTAAATTATTGTACTTCAGGCACCCTCTGTCTTTTTTGTTCTCTTCCTCCTTCTCTGTTTCTTTCTTCTTGTTCCCGTTAATACGCCACTCATTCCCTCCCTCTCTCTATTTTCTTTCTTGTTTTCGTTAATGCGCCACTCATAACAGTTTTCATGTTTTTTTACGCTCTCCTGTTTCCAGCGTCTCTAGATGTGGCGTAGACTTCACGTATTTTCCTGCAAGCGATAATTTTTCATTGTTCAGTGCGGAGGTCTCTTTAGTGAACACGTTTTGCTCACCATCTGAATAAACAATATATTAACATTGAGATGGTATAATTTCATGTAAAGAGTGAATAAACGATGTCCATTACTTTTATGAGAAATGTAGAGGAATGGAGAAAAACAGACAGATGGACAAGATAACGATCCCTTCTTTCTCAGAAGAAAAGAAAATAATGATGAAACAGGACAAGGATGAAGAGGAGAGAGGCATGTGGATGAACCAACGCGAGTTTTTCCTCTCCTGCCTTGGATACGCCGTCGGCTTCGGCAACGTGTGGAGGTTCCCCTACCTGGCCTACAAGAATGGTGGAGGTGAGGAAGCTGTAATTTGGCAGTTGTATCTTTCAATTTACCAAAATTTTATCTGTTTTGGGATGTCTGTCTGGTTTTCGTACCATTATCGATTTTTATTTGTTCTCTCAGTATCGTATAGTAGGTTTGTTAATGCTGTTTGTACTATTGCATTTAAGTGTAGTGTTACTAGAATAAAGTTTAAAGACTACTGTTTATTGACATTTGCAACTCATCTTGCTTTTGTACTGTCCAGCCTACAGAGGTATCTCACAAACAGTACCGCAGCCAAACAGAATCTTGTACTCTTCTTGCGACATACGGCACGCAACCAAAAATATCTTAATTTCGCTTCTTCACCTTTCCTACCTACTAAGCTTGGTCTTGTGTTGTCCAGTATAGATTCTCTTTATAATTTTGTCCTAAAGCATACCTTCTGTCTTCATTTCTCTTTCATCAACTAGAAATATCACGATCGAACCAGTTCATCTTCTCGTGACTTCTGATATGTGCTATCTCTAACAATCTTTTTCATCTCCCCTCTGTTTTCCCCTGTCACCTCTCTATCTCTAAAAATGAGCTCTTGTCTTAGAACTTTGATGACGACTCCACACTGAATGGTTCTAAGCTCATTCCTTTCTTTACTCATCCCTTTTGATTATATACATACCACAGAATTCTTGGTTATGATATTTTCCATGCCTCTGTGACCTTGATCCTTTGAAGTCTTTCACGACTCTGATGCGGTCCCCCCTATCGATCTCCAAAATTGTACTTCCGGATATGTTCCTTGACTTTTCCATCTCACTCTGGCGGAGATTTGCCTAGATTAAGCCTGTATCTAGGAAAGGTGACCTTTCTACTCTCAAACCACCAGCTTAGTTATGGCGGAGATTTGCCTAGATTAAGCCTGTATCTAGGAAAGGTGACCTCTCTACTCTCAAACCACCAGCTTAGTTATCTTTTTTTTTTTTTAAGTTTTCGAGCGTACTCTTAAAAATTCTGAAGCATCTGTCTGTTCACAATTTATATTTTTTTTCTGATCTTCATTCAGTAAGGATAAAGTAAATGACGACCCACTAGCGATCTAGCTTTTCTTATTGAATCTTGTCAATCCTTTCTCAGGGATTTATGTGAATCTTTTGATACTGCCTTAGACATACCAAAAAACTTGTAAGTGTCTAGCATAAATCTTAAATCTCGAATTTTTCCACATCAGTTCAAATCCATTCCTCTGCACGCTTATTTAAGTTTCATTTTTGGCCATTCTGTTGCTGTAGTAGTAGAGAAGTCAATGAATCAACCCACGCTATTTCTATTATTCATCAGTTATCTTTTCAGTTCAACTTCTAGTCCTATCGGTTCTTATGCTGATTTTTTTTTTTTTTTATGATGGAGGGACACCGGCCAAGGGCAACAAAAATAAAAGAAATAAATAAATAAAATAAATAAAAAAGTCCACTGAGATGCCGGTCCCCGAACAGGGTCCGAAGCGGTAGTCAAAAATTGAAGGATAACTGTCTTGAAACATCCCTCTTGAAGAAATTCAAGTCATAGAAAGATGGAAATACAGAAGCAGGCAGGGAGTTACAGTTTACCAGAGAAAGGGATGAATGATTGAGAATACTGGTTAACTCTTGCATTACAAAGGTGGACAGAATAGGGGTGAGAGAAAGAAGAAAGTCTTGTGCAGCGAGGCCGCGGGAGGAGAGGAGGCATGCAGTTAGCAAGATCAGAATGGTAGTTAGCATGAAAATAGCGGTAGAAGATTATCGGCGATGAGAAAGAGGCTGAAGACAGTCAGTTTAGATTATAAGAGAAGGACATGCCGAGGATGTTCAGTGCAGAAGGCCACCTCTCTGTCATGTATAGCCTAACCAAGGTTTGAAAGGTTTAGGTCGAGAAAAGGGTGAGGAATGTACGCCTCCACGCCAGACACTATCACCTCTGTTATGGGCTCGACACACAGAGATGGGTCTTTATGTGCCGAGCACACAGAGATCTGCCATTCCAAATCATTCCAAGGAAAATCAGCAAAATGTCTGCTCAGGTTCCTTCAACTAGCAGAGGCAAAACGCCAGAGGCACCTCCACTTAGGGGGCTCGTGAGGAAGGATTAGAGCGATAGGACAAGATACATATATGAGAATGTGATCGGAGGAGCCCAACAGAGAAGAGAGGGTAACAGAGTAAGCAGGATTAGAGGTTAGGAGAAAGTCAATAATATTGGGTGTATCTCCAAGACGGTCAGAGATACGAGTAAGGTGTTCCACCAATTGCTCTAGGTCGTGGAGGATAGCAAAGCTGAAGGCTAGTTCACCAGGATGGTCAGTGAAGGGAGAGAAAAGCCGAAGCTGGTGGTGAACATTGAAGTCTCTAAGAATGGAGATATCTGCAAAAGGGAAGAGAGCCACAATGTGCTCCACTTTGGAAGTTAAGTAGTCAAAGAATTTCTTATAGTCAGAGGAGTTAGGTGAGAGGTATATAGCACAGATAAATTTAGTTTCAGAATGACTCTGTAGTCGTAGCCAGATGGTGGAAAACTCAGAAGATTCAAGAGCGTGGGCACGAGAGCAGGTTAAGTCTTTGCTCACATAAACGCAGCATCCAGCTTTGGATTGAAAATGAGGATGGAGAAAGTAGGAGAGAACAGAAAAGGGGCTACTGTCAGTTGCCTCAGACATCTGTGTTTCAGTGAGGAAAAGATGAGGTTTCGTAGAGGAGAGGTGGTGTTCTACAGATTGAAAAATTAGATCTAAAACCGTGAATGTTGCAGAAGTTAATGAAGAAAAAGTTGAGGGTGATGTCAAGACACTTAGGGTCGATACCAGAAAAGCAGTCCGACCTGGGGACATTTGTGGTCCTCTCCCCAGATGGGAACTCCGAGATTGGTGTAGGAGTCGCCATGATGATGATCATGTAGATGATACCTCACCTGCATTTTTAACGTCATTTGCTAGACACCAAATCCAGAACAGTTAACGCAGAGATGTCACACAAAACGCCCACCTTCCAAGGTGGGCGTTTTGTGAATGGGACAGGACAAATCGTATGTTGTCCATTGCCCCAAACAAAAGTTCTTTATATGCACTCGACATAACCCTCCAGAAAACTCTCGTTTTTAGTGACACTCAGCCCTCTTCATAATACACACTGAAAATAATTAAGACTGTCTTTTACTAAATGTCTCAACTAGAAATTTCACACCTCTTATCTTCTTAAAACAGCTATTATGAAGTTTGACTTTCTGTGCCGCCTCTACCAATGGTTTTCTTCTCTTTTGATCGGTCTTGCAGAAATTACACGACACTGCTGAACAGATGGAGCCCATCGCACTAATAGTTGAACAGTATCCTTAAATATCCTTCTCTAAATTCTTGAATGCCTTAACTGTTTCTCCTTCTTCCTTCTTAAGAGAATATTATCAAGACATTGATGGAACTAAACTGGCCAATGTTTTAGAAACTTTTCTGATTTATGAGTGTTTAATATTTGTTTTCTTTTTGTACACTCCTGCCAGTTTCTTATATTCGTAAAAAAATTACACAATGGTTTCATGTACTATTAGGATGTTAGCATTATCTAGCGGGCGTGGCTGTGCTGCTAACAGTTTTTTTTTTTTTTTTTCAGCGGCGTTTCTCATCCCTTACGTCATCATGCTGCTGTGCACTGGGTTACCACTCTTCTTTATGGAGCTGGTGCTGGGACAGTACACGAGTTTAGGACCCAACATAATCTTCCCAAAGATGGCACCAATCTTTGCAGGTGAGTGACCAGTCTATCCACAAGTATTGACAAGTCATAAGTTTCCTGCGTGAACTGCATAATAGGTATGTTCCCAGTTGGGTAATGATGTGTTGTAGCAAGCGTAATAATGTCACAAGGACCGATATACTTGATGGGCACAAAAAATAACCATCTACTAGCGAACAAAGGCAACATTTACCTATGTTATTTTTATGACCCGTCGACTACATTTAATAAGTAAATTATATATATATATATATATATATATATATATATATATATATATATATATATATATATATATATATATATATATATATATATATATATATATATATATATATATATATATATATATATATATATATATATATATATATATATATATATATATATATATATATATCGCCGTCTAAGTATTGCAAGTGAATTTTGTTGCTGTTGGTTCAAACACTTCAAATACAATATTTCTGCATTATTATAAATATAACTATGAAAATGTCGTCCAAATTATACGGATAGTTATTTCATTAGTACATTTATGATATAACTGGATCTGTAATTTCTTGCAAATCATGCTTGAACTGATCCATTATCATGAATTTAGTTATGTCACTGATATAATGAAAAAGTGCAAACTAAATTAGTAATAAACTTATTACTGTTGTCATGGTTAATCAACGTTAAAATATAAATACCACCTTCTATTTCCTGTTGACAGTCATTAAAATTTCTCACAATTCACGTGAATTTGTGTGATTGGAGAAGTCTGGGACTCTTAGAAATAAAAAAAAAAAAAAAAAATGGCACATGCGGCGAAACAAGCCCAGATTAACACTCACGTCAGAATATCAACAATGACGAATGTAACTCGTTGGTATCAAGTCCCTTTGTGCTATGTGCACATACTCGTATATATATACCAACTAGTTGATAGTCTAACACTTTCTAATTCATAAAACACTGCTGATTGTCTAGACAAATACCGAGAAACCTAGTATAGATAGGTTGTTATTATTATCATTATTTTTCGTTGTTATTCTCATTTGATAGGGCTTGGCTGGGGAATGATAATGGTGTCTGCACTCGTCAGCATCTACTACAACGTCATCTTGGCCTGGGCATTCTTCTATACCTTCGCCTCCTTCACCAGCGAGTTGCCGTGGACCGACTGCGACAACGACTTTAATACTCCAGGTTTAATCTAATACCTACAATAGAAATTCGTAACCATATCGATTGGAAAGAAAAATAATTTAGTTTCAGTGTGACGTGTGTTTGAAATGCATTAGTTTCATATGCGTCTATTGGGAAAATGCTTGGCACCGATTAAACAAGTGAACCATTTCATTGATATCAATAATTATTCATAGATTATGGGGTTTAACTTCAATTTTAAGACACTTTCGATGCCATTATCGATAGTAATTGATTATGACACTAACTACATCAGCCACTTCTCTTTTAAATTTGTTATTTATTTATTATTAACAAAAACAAATTTTTTACTATTTTCAACGTCCATATTTTTGCACTGACAAAGTTCTTCCTTTCTAGAGTGTTACCTACTGCAGGAGGATAAAGTGTGCAAGAATATGTCTATGTTTTGCTACAATCAAACGTGCCTTGAACCAGATGCATATTGTGGCTCGGTGAACCTTGTGTCTCTCAATGCTTCACATTGTTATGATCCAAACGAAAACGACAGTTTAGTGGTCGCTGATGGAGCTGTGCACCGAATAACCCCGAGTGAAGACTACTACAGGTAAACAAGACAAATTCAAGGCTGTTGACGCGGCAGTCACAAAGGATTCAAGACTGTTGACAATATACGGAATCCGTTACCGAATTCCATGACAGATTGTAAAGGATGCGGTTTCTTTCCTAGGAACCGTGTGGTGGGTGTGACAGGCAAGACGTGGGAAGATATGGGGGGATGCAGTGGGAGCTGGTGGGGTGTCTGGCGCTGGCTTGGCTCATAGTCTTTGCCTGCATGGTCAAGGGCGTCAAGACTTCCGGCAAGGTGGTTTACTTCACCGCCCTGTTTCCCTACGTCGTCCTCATCATTCTCTTCGGCAAGGGTCAGCAGACGAAACCTTTAAATACAACACAATTATTGTGTTATATTATGTAGCAGCAGAAGATAGATTGTACGTGTAAAAAGCTCTAAATTATTATTCATTTGCATTTTTTCATCAAAGTATTACAGCATCCGATCCATTTCATACAAGCGTTTTCATTTAACGGAAATTCAAATAAAAAAAAATCAATGCAATTTAATGAAACCGTTCTCTGAGTACAGCGAAAGTAAATAACGCCAAAGACATAGTCAATCTGAAACACTGCAATAGAAACTCCATTATAATGTATTCATGGAAAATATCAAGGAACACTCTATTCATTAATTCAATGATCTATTTATCATTATTTCTGCGCATGTCAGCTGAGAATAGCACGTGATTCGCTCCCATTTATTTTCTTTTTATCTGTTTATTTATCAATTTCGTTCTACTTTATTATTTATTCATTAATTTTATTCTATTTATTATTGTGTGTGCTATATTAAGAATGCAAGAATGAAGGCATGGTTTGCTAAGAAATATTCACTTAAACATTGTACCAGCCTCTTAAAGCCTCACTAAAAGCCTATTTCACAGTCACTTCTTCTTGTTGTGATCGTTACCAATGAGTGGTGATGTCTGCCACCAACAGCAAATCTGATTTCACAGACGTTTTTCGCGGCGTTGTTTGTTTTTATCCTTACCAGAAATTGAAACCTTTGGTAACGCTGGCTTGGGAACTGCTGGGCCTCCCCAATGGAGCTTACTGATGCATTTATTTCTTGTAAATATCACAAGTTCTTATTTTCTTGTACTTGTTTCATTTCCTAAATGTATGTTAAAAAATATTTAATAATATTTTGTAAGCTATTATAGTAATATGATAAAAATTTAAAAAATTCACTTCACCAGATAATGAAAACTTCACTACCTGTCACCCTTATTTCATCTACTGTGCCTCCTTCGTTAAAAACTGTAATCATCCTCACACACGCATAGGTTGTGTAGAATTTGTAAGAGAAATACTAAGTAATATTGAAATAACATTACCATTCCCATCATAGGGCTAGGCTTGCTTCCGTTAGGCTAGGTTTAGGTTAATTCAGTTCATTAATTTAATTGCCAATCTTTTCAATGGTCAGATCATGATTTAAAAAAAAAAAAAAAAAAAAGCACTTTTTTTTTTTTTTTTTTTTTTTTTTTTTGCTGAGAAATAAATAATTACTCTTCAGATTATTAGGCAAGGGCTGTTTCCATAAAACCCGAAATATTTCAGTCTAATAATATATGTGTACAGCATTGAGGAACAGAGAAATATATCATTTATTATGTGCCTGGTTGACATACACAGGGTTTGGTGAATGTTAGAGAGATATTCAAAGAAAAGAATTTAAATCAAAATGTAACTATATTTACAGTAGATGATAAGGCGTGTTGAAGGCATCAGTGATGTATTTCAGTTTTCCATGCCTTTCACTCTTTTAGTGCTGGCGTGGCCAGTTCTTTTGTCATGAATTGACTCATTTTGTCTAATAAGGGGGCTCCGGCATACCAACATTGCCGAAACAGAGGTATTCGTTTTGTTAAAATCGTTACTAAGTTGGGAATCACCGTAACTACGATAGCAACGACTGTAAAATCAGATCGAGGTGTTAGTAATGCATTTAACCAGGTTGGTAAGGCTCTTGGCTCGGAACGTTACCAAGCGACTGTGAAATCAGCCCTTAGTTTTGTCAGTGCCAGGGTGGCGTTCGTTCCTTTCGTTCGTTGTATATTCTGCTCATACTCTTTGAATACGTAGACTCTGTCCACCCCACATAATCAAACAATACGTTATTCCATACCAATATCAAATACCAATGTGAGAACGTAATATAAACCTGTTCTATACGTCACTACTTACACGATGCAACTTACACGATGCAGTGTAAGTAGTACAGGCTTACATGGATTACGTCTTGAAGCCGCTTGTAATATGTACGTGTACAGTATATTTCATCTCTACAAACCGGTGTCTGGATTAATGTGGGAATCAGTTAATTAGTCAATGATTCGGATAAGGAATACGTGATTACTAAGTGGATTTACTCCTCGACTTTTTTTTTTCTTTTTTTTTTTTTTTTTTTTTTTTTTTTTTTAAGATGTGTTATGGCAACTGAACACCTTTGACTATTAACTGCTTGAATCTCATTGTGCCAACAGGTATCACACTTGAGGGAGCCAGCCTGGGAATAGATTACTATTTTCTGAAGCCTGACTGGTCACGCCTCGCGGACACAGAGGTGTGGAGTGATGCTGCGATTCAAATTTTCTATTCACTTGGGTCTTCCTATGGCGGTCTCATCACTCTGGCTTCGTACAACAAATTTAAAAACAACTGTATGAGGTGAGATTTTACAGGTAATCGCAATTTACCATGTAAATCACAAAGTCATCGTTACTATCATCAGCGTTACATCTCGCAACTCTGGCTCAGGGCTTCCAGGCGGATTTGCCGTTTTATTTGTCTAATCAAAACATGACATTTCTTCAGCCTACGTTACATGCCTCTTCAGTGATAGTTTAATAGAAGCTATAGCATAGAAGAAAGTAATTCCAAACTCTACGCTCAAGCTTGGGACTCGAATAGGGGGTTCCCTCCCGGTTATGGGAGGAGCCTGCTATCCCACCTGCCCTTTCACCTCCCACGCCCCACCCTTTTTTTTTTTTTCACTCTTTTTAAGAGAAAATGACCAAGAAGGAAAAAAAAAAAAGTATTTCACTGTTCCCTAAGAGTCAAGGCCCCAAAGGAATTCGCCTATTCAGTTTCGTATGTGGCTTGATACTTTTCTTTTGAAACAGTTTAGCTCAGACGAAGGAGGAAAACAAAAACAAAACTGAAAAAAAAAAAAAAAACAGGAATAGTGAGTGAAAAAAAAAATATTAAGGTATACATTATGAGTGTGAGGATAAATATCGTACTATTTTAAAATAAATAAATAAAAATAAATAAATAAAAATGAATAAATAAATATATAAATAAATAAAATTATCATATTTTGAACAGAAAAATACAACTTGTTCCGAAAAAAAAAAAAAAACTTGTCACGACATATCTATCAAATAATCACATATTTTCTAAATAAAGGTAGAAAATATCCTGCCTTGAATGACAGATTAAAGGTAGTCAAAATGTGAGTTCATGAGACAAAACGCTTCAGACTCACCATTCTACTAGCGCTGTATGAGTTGATTTATATTGAAGCTATATTCCATAATAGGATGAATAAGGTCCCTACGTAGAGTTAGCAACTGGAAGAGAACAATTGACAGAGAGGACACAGAGCACATAGAATTCCTGTAAGTTACTTTGCCAAGAAATCCTGTAAGTTGTTTTGTCAAGAAATAAGAAGTTAAATTTCCAGTTGACATTTTTAGAATGGAGAACATAACTATATTTATGTAGTGTAGAAGAGGGGGATAGTTGAATGTCATTAAAAAGACAATGCGTGTTTTTGAAGTTTTATCGAATGATTAGAGCCTATTCCTTCTTTCGTTTAATCATTAGATGAAGAAATTGAATTTTGAAGGAATTGAGCAAAATTTCCCCGTTACATTCGGAATTACAAAAAGGTCGCAAGTTAAGACTGTGTTCTGCGGTCTCTCTACATGAACTGTTTCATTCGTATTGTTTAAGAAGTCTGATATGATGCAGAGAAGTGCACATGTAGCGGGACCTGGGCAATCATCAAGTTTCAGACTAAACTTAGGGTGAATTTCCTTAATGCCTTATTTCCCAAGTACTTCAAAACTGAAAGAATATATCAATTTTAGTAAATAATCTGAAATAAATAAATACACACATGAATCACACTAGATACACAATATTCAATCATTTATCTACAGACATATATTCACAAAACAACTAATATCTAGATATAGTCGCAAAACCTTATGGTTCCATTTAAAGATTGATCCCAGTAAGAAAAATTTCCCGCGACGCCTTGCTATGCGTCCCTTTGCTGTCTGCCAGTGTTGTGTTCCTAGATGACAGCCTCACCGCTTGCAGTTTACGCTTTGTCGCCTTAGTAACTGGTATGATACACTGCTCGAAACACAAAACTAGTATGATACACTGCTCGATGCACCACCCTCTAAACGTAACACTAGTATGATACAATGCCCGACACAGCAGGGTTGAGTCATCAGATTAGGCATCATTATATTTCGATTTTAATTAACAATATTACAACGAAGGTAAACTCAGCCTCCCTTTAGAAATATTTGTATTTCTTCAGTTAGCTCAACAATTACACAAGTTAGGCGAAATCCGTTTCTTTGTCGCCTGTTGCATAACCATGACTTTACCCAGCCTAACACTTTCAAATCTATCCCATGCGTCCTTACCTTTCTCAAGAACCTGTGATGGGGTACCTTGTCGAACGCCTTACTAAAATCCAGGTATATGATGTCATAACTATCCCCATCATCCGCCGCCTCGTAAACTTTACCATAAAAAAAAAACTTACGTTCGTAAGGCACGACTTTCTCGTTGTGAAGCCATGCTATGACCGAGTTATTGTTCTCATTGTTAGGCTAGCTCCTCTAATAACAATCTTTCCTTACCTTTTCCTTCTTCCTTTGCCTCCGAACCACCAAAGCGCAGGAGTTTCTGGTACTACTTGTCTGTCAAGGTGGAGGACCTGACTGTATTGTTCTGACTTACTTTTGAATGACTATTGCACCTAACAAAAGTGGAGGCATACATTCCACATTTTTTCCTCAAAATATAAACTCGTAAATTTTGGTTTAACTCAGGTTGCTCTCGTGCTGACCAGGATGAAGAGAACAGACCTTACTTCTTTCCACTTCCTGAAGGAAATTATGCCACATCTGTTCTCCAACTTGCAAAAACTTCCGTCATTAAGAAATGTTGAGATATAGCCAGTCCTCGCGATTTTTTTTTATATCTACCCAAATATATCTGTAAGAATTTTCATCCTTTCTCACGATATTTCATCCAGATGTTTCCACTGCCAGCTCCCCTATCTTTTAAGAACCTTTCTCTCAGGCCTTTTCTAAAAAAAAAAAAAAAAAAAAAAAACTGCACAAAATGTATCAGAATTTGTTCCTTTTTTTCACTTTCCAGTTTTGACAATGTTATAGAAAGTCTTATGTGCCTTCTCTGGTCCAAAATCCTCGGAAGGCTTATGGTCCTGATGGATTTCCTCCTATTGGTCGCCCTAATTGTGCTTATGTGTTCACTCCTTGCCTGATCAAGCGTTTTCATCTCCGTCTACCAGTATCTTTTCCTTCTTGCTAGAAGTTTGCCAACATTCAACCTATTTCCAAGGATAGCGAATGGTCAAGTACTTCAAACTACTAACTGATGACATGTCTTTTTAACATTCTTCACCCAATCCTCAACAGGGAGGTTCCGAGGCATATACCCGTATCTGCTCACAACTTATTTTCCAATCGTCAGTATGGATTTCATAAAGGATGATCCACTGAACATCTAGAGTTTTGCTGCCACATGGGGAAATGCATCGCACAGCTCTTCCGAACAAGGAGGAGTTAAACGTTTTTCGTTTCATCGATTCCTCCTTGTTAACAGACATAATTCTCTCGAAACATTATTCACCGGCACCGCCAGAATGTTTCATCTCTTCTACCTTTATGCATGTCTCCTCAATCCTCAAGCAAAAGACTTTCTAATTACGTTCATCCATATTCTGACCATCTTACTAATGTAAGAAATCTTCACTTTTCATCCTTTTTATTAGTGAATTTAGATTCTTTCCCTGTTTTTTGTATTTCTTCATACAGAAGACATGATCTGTTTTAAGAAAGCAGTATCAGGACACCTCATAAACTAAATTAGCCATCTCTTATAATTCTTTTCTCCTAAATTTTTTTGGTAGTTGCATTGTTTATCCCTTGACTTGTCTCGCGGGAAAAAAAAAGAGCCAAACTTACTATCGTCTACTTATATCAACAACAATGGTAATGATGCAGTGACGGCACCTACCACTATTACAACTAATTTTGTTACTACTAATTATATTAATGATATGCATGATAGTTATAAGAACCATTAAAATAACGATGATAACTATGATTATTTGTATCATCATCATCATCAGATTTATAACTGTCTACGTCAGCTTTCCTACCCTTGTTTTAGGTTTACGCATACCTGCCTTCATTTACTTACGCTCTCCGTGTGGCTGGTGAGCGAGCTGCTCACACTTGACCCAAGGCTAGAGACGGACTACACCGCCAAGAGAACAGATATTGAATAGCCGGACCTCTCATGAGTATTACAGCAAACTAATGCATGGTCGTAAGGAGGAGGAGGCAGTAGACACCTGCCGAAACGATAATTACTCCCAATGAGGTCTAAAGTACTGGATCAGGGGTGCTGTGAACTTCTCATTAAGCCAGCTGTGACCTCACGGAACGTTTCCCTTTGTGTCTTATAACACAAGGGGACAGTCACAGCCTGCCCTTTATAGAAAACTCTTTTCCTTCGCTCAAAACTACATGCACCTAATTACAGACACACACACCCTTCATTCAAAATTCTAAATTCAATATGGCGCCTCCTACACCAGCCTCGGAGTCCCCGTCTGGGGAGAAGACCATAAATGTCCCCAGGTCGGACTGTTCTTCTGATATCGACTCTAAGTGTTTTGACACCCCTCCTCAACTTTTTCTTCATTAACTTCTGCAACATTCGCGGCCTTAAATTAGATTTTCAATCTATAGAACACCACCTCTTTTCTACCAAACCTCATCTTCTTTTCCTCAGTCAAAACATAGGTGTCTGAGGCAATTGACAGTAGCCCCTTTTCTGTTCCCTCCTACTTTTTCTATCCTCATTTTCAGTCCAAAGCTGGATGTTGCGTCTATGTTCGCAATGATTTAACCTGCTGTCGTGCCCACGCTCCTGGATCTTCGGAATTTTCCACCATCTAGTTACGACTCGAGTCACTCTAAAGCTAAATTTATCTGTGCTGTATACCTCTCATCCTAACTCCTTTGCATTCTCACTCGCTTCCCTTTAGCGGAGATCTCCATTCTTAGAGACTTCAATGTTTTGGCTTTCCTCTCCCTTCACTGACCATCCTGGTGAACTAGTCTTTAACTTTGCTATCCTCCACGACCTAGACCAACTGGTGCAACACCCTACACGTATTCCTGACTGTCTTGGAGATACGCCCGACATTCTTGACCTTTTCCTCACTTCTAATCTTCTGTTTATGTTCCGTCGGGCTCTTCCGTTCACAGTCTCAAATCTGTATCTTGTCCTATCGTTCCAATCCCTCCTCAGGATCCCAAAAAGCGGAGGTGCCTCTGGCATTTTGCCTCTGCTAATTGGGGGAACCTCAGGAGGTATTAAACCTGTTTTCCATGGAATGACTACTGTTTCCGTGTCAGAGACCTGTCTCTGTGTGCTGAGTGCATAGCAGAGGTGATATTGTCTGTCATTGAGATGTACACTCCTTACTCTTTCTCTCGACCTAAACCTTCCAAACCTTGGTTTAACACAGCCTTTTTCGTGCTATACATGATAGAGAAGTATCCCACAAATGATACTTGAGCTTTCCATCATCTGAATCCTATGTGCTTTTTCTTAGTGGCCAAAATCATGCCAAGTCTGTTCTCCAGCTAGCAAAAAACTTCTTCATTGACAGAAAATGTCACAATCTTTAAAGATCTAACTCCCCTCATGACTTCTGGCACCTAGCTAAAAAACAGCTCCAATAACTTTGCTTCTTCATCTTTTCCTCCTTTACTTCAATATGATGGCACCACTGCTATCTCATCTATCTCTAAAGCTGAACTCTTCCCTCAAACCTTTGCTAAAAACTCTACCTTGGATGATTTAGGGTTTGTTCCTCCCTCTCCTCCACCCTCTTACTACTTCATGCTACCTATTAAAATTCTTCACAATGATCTTTTCCATGCCCTCGCTAGCCTAAATCCTCGGAAGGCTTATGGACCTGATGGGGTCTCTCCTATTGTTCTCCGAAACTGCGCCTTGCACTTTGCCTAAATAGTCAATCTCTTTCAACTCTGTCTGTCAACATCTACCTTTCCTTCTTGCTGGAAGTTTGCCTACATTCAGCCTGTTGTCCTGTCCACATTTATGCTGATGATATCACCTTGTACTTTTCCACGCTGTTCATAGACGTCCAAGCCTTCAAGAAGTAAACAGCTCATGCAGGGAAGCCACAAAACGCCTGACTTCTAGTCTCTCTAAAATTTCCAATCGGGTCATAGCAAATTTAGTACGTTCATTGCCTCAAAAACTTAATTCCTCCATCTATCAACTCGACACAACTTTCCAGATAACTATCACCTCTTCTTCAATGACTCCTAACTGTTCCCCTTTTCTACACTGAACGTCATGTGTTTATCCTTTATTTATAACCTAAACTGGAAATTTCACATCTCATCTTTAGCTAAAACAGCTTTTATGAAGTTAGGTGTTCTGATTCCTCTCCTCTTGTTTGTTTCACCCTCCCAGCTGCTAACTCTGCACAGGGGCCTTATCCGTTTATGTATGGAGTATGCTTCACATGTTGCACAGGGGAGGGAGGTTTCACTCGTACCGCTATTTTAGACAGTGAAATAAAAAGTTTTTCGTCTTATCAACTCTTCTCCTCTAACTGATCGTCTTCAGCCTCTTTCTCATCTCCGCAGTGTTGCATCTCTTGTTATTTTCTACCGCTATTTTCACGCTAACTGCTTTTCTGATCTTGTTATATGTATGCCTCCGCTTCTCCCGCGGCCTCGCTGCACAAGACTATTCTTTCTCTCATCCCTATTCTGTCCACCTTTCTAATGCAAGAGATAACCAGCATTCTCAATCATTCATCCTTTTCTCCGGTAAACTCTTTAACTCCCTGCCTGCTTCTGTATTTCCTCCTTCCTATGACATGGACTATTTCAAGAGGGAAGTATTAAGACATTTATCATGTTTCTTGACCATTCTATCTGACATCTTTAAAAGGAACTGGCAATAAGTGAGCCTTTTATTTTTTTTGTTCAGAATTTTTGTTGCCAGTGGCCAGTGGCCCTCTTACATACAAAAAAAAAAAAAAAAAATCAGTATGTATTTACCTCGCTCGAGCAAAACAAGAGATTGGATGAAATTGTACCCATAAATACTTGAGAGGGCGAGGTGGGAAGCCAGCGAGACGAGCGGCGGAAAACCCGGAGGGTGATGGAGGCGCAGCTGCGAAGATGAAATGCTGATAAGGATTATGGAGAAAGTATAAACGGCTGGTATGTGTGAAGAGATTAGCACCGATAACCACAAGCTTTGAACGTCACCGCCCGTGCACAGTGTGACGTCAGTCTCGGCCGCCCACTTCACTGATGCTTCTTGTGTATTGCTTTGTTGCATATTTAGGTTTACATAATTTTTTACAGTTTGGGCACGTAACGAACAACGCCAGATATCTCTGTCAGTGGAGTCAGTGTCTTGAATACGAAACGAACAACGACAGACGCACTGGTCTAGATCAGTGGGGTCAGTATCCCCTCACTTTAAATCAAAATAATTAATTAATACATTAATATACCAACCCTCTCATTTTTAGGACTTTTTATGGCTCTTCCCATTTCCGACGGCTCTTCCCATTTCCTTTTTATATATACACTTTTGTGTCTTTTTTTTTTTATTTTGACCACACCATAATTGTTTTATATTAATATTTTAACCTACAATCTTTGTTGCTTCTAAAGTCTTGTAGCGGTGTCATATGGCAGCGATGTTGCGGCGCCACAGTAAATCAATCAATCAATCAATTGAACAGTTTGGTGTGTTCATTCAATATTCAATCCTTTATTTTGTTGGAATTGTTGGACTTATCACTGAGGAATCTAGTAGAGAGGAAGAGACCAACTATTGGTTGTAGCTGCTCTGAGGAATATAGGAAAAATAGAGATAATGAACGTCTTCGAAGTAAAGGGCAGACCTTTTAGCCATGCTCACGACCGTAAAAAAAAATATAAGCATTCGCAGTAGCCTGTGACAAAAGTGAATTTACTCAATGGTATTAAGTATTACTAGTAAAGTGTTGATAAAATGGTTTGTGTACACTCGTACAGAAAGCTGTACACAACCGACACAACCGACGATGATATTCGGAAAACAGTGAGGGGCCTTCGGAGGTGGCAGGCCTGCTAGTCCAGCACCACATAGAGCGTCAGACAGTTCATGTAATGATCGCATTTTTTTTCATACATGTATAGCATTTAATTCATAGCTGTGAATAACCACCATAGGGCAACTAAAGGAATCCTACATTCTTTATTAACAAACACATCTCCGCGCACAAGTACCAACCCTTCCAAGACATCCTGCATCATTACTTTCTGTATCCATCGGTCATCTGAATAAAGAGTTTTCTGAACGAATGTACCTGTTCGTCTTAGACTATTTATTTGCTTGTTCGTCTCCTACCGTATTTTATGCCTTTTAATGTTTTTTTTTTCTTCATGTAAGAGGGACTATGGTACTATAAGGCACCAAAAAGGTAGTACCAAAAACAAAAAAAGAAAGCCTCACTCAGGTAACAGTCTCTTAAGAGAACAGTCAAATGGACTATCCAAAGTCTTGACACCTTCCTCTTGAAGAAGTTCAAGTCATAAGAAGGGGAATACAGAAACAGGCAGGGAGTTCTAGAGTTTACCACTAGCATCCTGCTTCTGCCCCACCCAGCAAGCTTCCATCCTCAGAGACGCCATCGTGATCGCCTTCGCCAACTGCTCAACGTCGGTGTTCGCGGGTTTCGTCATCTTCAGCATTCTGGGTTTCCTGGCCCATGAACTGGGCGTAGGCGTGGAGGAAGTGGCGTCGTCAGGGTCTGGCCTGGCCTTTGTAGTGTACCCGGCCGCCGTGACGCTCATGCCTTTAGCGCCCCTCTGGTCCCTGCTCTTCTTCGCCATGCTCATCACCCTCGGTCTCGACTCCCAGGTGAGCAAGCTTTGTGGCAGTTAGTTACACATAAAGCACACTCACCCACCCACCCACACAGACACACACACATACGCACACACACACACACACAGTAACACTTTCTCCTTTTCCCTCACAGTTCACGATGGTAGAGGCAGTGACCACGGCTATTTTAGACCAATTCCTGTCCCTTCGGTCACGGAAGCCACTGGTAGTGGGCGTGACGTGTCTACTGCTTTTCATCATGGGCCTCACCATGTGTCTCGAGGGCGGCGTGTACATGTTTGAACTCTTCTTCTTCTTCTCTTCCGGCCTTTCCGTCATCATACTGGCGATAACTGAGATTGTGGGAGTCCACTATGTTTATGGTGCGTGTGTGTGTGTGTGTGTGTGTGTGTGTGTGTGTGTGTGTGTGTGTGCGCGCGTAGTTATTTGACGAATATGTTTTTACTTGCATCTGTGGATATTTGTCTGGCAGGCCTATGATCTCAACAGCGATTGCCTTTGGTGCGTGAGGCCGAGGTGGCGAGTTTTCCATGTTAGCTACAGATCGTTTTCCCTGTTTTCTGTGGCATTCTCTTGATTTCTTTATGCTTGATACTCTTGCTTGATTTTCTTAAAAATGTGGCTCTTCGGAATTAATATGAAACCAAGAAGTATAATTTTATGATTGGGGATCAGACCGAAGTAGTTGTACTTTACTGGGTTCATTTGAAATTAATACATTCAAATACCAACATTCTTGATTTGTAGCACTTTACTTCACGCTCATTTATCCCATTTTCTTGCTGATTAATCCCATTTTCTTTTAAACCTTATCATTTTTTATTGACTTTTACTATGTTACCACCAATCACAATTTTGTTATTACTTTCACCACGTTAACCTACCATTTCAATTACTTTGAGCATATTGTAGCGGCGCCCATTCTCTTTTTTTTTTTAATCAATCATGTAGCGGCGCCTTCTCTTTTTTTTTTTTTAAATCAGTCATTTAGCGGTGCCTTCTCTTTTTTTAATCAATCATGTAGCGGTGCCTTCTCTTTTTTAAATCAGTCATGTAGCGGCGCCTTCCCTTTTTTAAATCAGTCATGTAGCGGCACCTTCTCTTTTTTAAATCAGTCATGTAGCGGTGCCTTCTCTTTTTTAAATCAGTCATGTAGCGGCGCCTTCTCTTTTTTCAAATCAGTCATTTAGCGGCGCCTTCTCTTTTTTAAATCAATCAGTCAATCAATCAATCAAACCCAAAGTAGTTATGCTGGTGCCACTTTGGGTATTGACGGCTTTTAAAAAACTTGAGTATCATTTTTTGCTGTCAGAAGATTTCTACCTCAGTTTTAGAGTTAAAAGTCTTCATGTACACTGACGACCATGCTCTAAGGGAACAGCACACTCGTCGCGCTAATGAGAAACTTTGTTAATTTGATGGAGTGTCCAGTCCTTGTAAGAAACGGATACTTATTTGTAAGGCAGTGGCCACATCGTATGAGGAAGGGAACACGTGCGGCAGTGCTAATGATGTTTGCATTACGACTCTTGTCAGTAGATGTTAGGCCTCAACCTTCCGTTTATTTATTGATTGATTTATTCACTTATATCAATTTCATTATTATTCATTTATTTGTTTGTTTGTTTGTTTTCTATTTGTCTATTTATTTTATCTATTTTATTTTTGCTCATTTTTCATTTATTTTATTTTTTTTTTATTGTATTTATTTTTATTTTATTTATTTTATTTATTTTATTTGATCTTTTTATTTTATTTATATTCTTTTTTAAATTTATTTATCTATTTATTTTATTTATTTATTTTTTTTTTTTCTGCCACGGGGAGATAGAACGAAGTCAATGATCACGAATATGATACGTTATCTTCATGACTGTGCGGGTAATTTACACACACACACACACACACACACACACACACACACACACACACACACACAAATACATGCAATGCTCTTCAAATGGCATAAAAATGATAACTGCTGGTTTTCCGTACACAGAGCAAAAACGACTATAACTGCTTATCTAAGTGATCTTTCTTATGCGGCCGAGGGCACTAATATAAAACTTGATTGTTCAGCATATTATTTGCGAGGAGTGACGTTGGTGCCTTTGAAGGGAAAAATTTGCGCGAGCATCCCATAACCAGTATTATTTTTGTTAATGCTGACAGGGATTTAGCCAAAAAGTCGACGAAACCACCAGATCCCTAATGGTAACGAACATGCACATCTATACAATCTTACTAACTGCTATCTTGTGCGATGGAATATATAAGCACTCATTATTATAATTATATGAAATAACCTAACCTTAAACCTAATAATATTGACTGTGGGCTATGAATGTCTGGAGGGGGAGAGAGAGAGAGAGAGAGAGAGAGAGAGAGAGATTAAAGGTGAGGTTAGAATTTTCTGCCAGAATTTGAAAACTCGCGAGTTTCCATTATTAATATATTTGATAGTTGTACGTAAGAAGTCATAAGACCTAACCTGTGGAGGTTTTAATGAGTAATAAGAGTAATGATAACATTCAAGGCTCTAGTGTGCCAGTAAACTACTCACGTAAATTAGTTTCACAAACATAAATCTTAAAATTTGGATAGAACCTCTCTTTGCTCACGATGTGAAATAAATAACGTTTACTGACTTCAGCCGTAAAACAGGATTTTTTTTTTTTCAGGGTTTAAAAAGTTTTTCCGACACATTACGGAAGACATGGGCATCGTTGTCCCCAGACCACTTCACGCCTACTGGCTCCTCACGTGGTGTGCGGTGACCCCACTGGCGCTCCTGGTAAGAACACTTGAAAGGTTGTACTGTTTTACACGCACACATAGATGCAATATAATTTCCACGCAGTCTGCAGGAAATTGAGTCATCTATCCAACTTATGGTGTATTTGGAGCATTACATAGTAACGGGATTCATATATTGTACTATGTAAGGCAGTACCAAGTAATTCACGTGGGCAAAAAATATATGAATCATTCTGGAAATTTTAGAATTGTAAGAAAAAATTCGTTGTAAGACTATAAATAACAATTAACTTAAAATTAATTTCGAATGTAATCTTAATTTTTTTTAATACTAACCTTAAACTCTTGTCAGCTAACATCCCTATAAAAACCAGTTGCCAGAGCTACGCTCTTTGCCTCCACTTGCGAAATTTCCTTCCAAAATTAATATTCTTTACAATGTAAATTAGTAACAGTAACATAATATCCTGTCTCTCTAAAGTATTTTTTTTTTTAATCTATCCTCAATAGGAAGATTCTTAAACATCTACCACTTCATAACCTTATCTGATCACTGGTATGGGTTCCGTCGAGGACGCTCTACTAGTGATCTGGCTTTCCTTACAGAGTCTTGGTCATCGTCTTTTAGGGTTCTTGGTGAAACTTTTGCTGTTGCCCTTGACGTATCAAAAAAGCATGTGATAGACTTTGGCGTAAGGCTTTAATTTCTAAACTACCCTCTTACGGCTTCTATCCTGCTCTCTTGTGGTTGCCTTTGACATATCAAAAGATTGTGATATAGTCGGCACAAAGCTTTGATTTCCAAACTACCCTCCTACGGCTTCTATCCTGCTCTGATTTCATCTCAAGTTTCCTTTCTGTCCGTTCTACTGCTGCTGTGGTAGACGGTCACCGTTCTTCTTCTAAATCTATTAACGGTGGTGTTCCTCAGGGCTCTTTCCTGTTACCCACTCTTTTCCTATTATTCATCAATGATCTTCTAAACCAAACTTTATGTCCTATCTCCTCCTACGCTGATGTTACCACCCTGCACTTTCCCACGTCTTTTCGTAGATGTCCAACCCTTCAGGAAGTAAACAGTCCACGCAGGGAGGCCATGGAACGCGTGACTCCTGATCTTTCTAAAATTTCTGATTGGGTCAGAAACTTAGTATATTTCAATGCCTTAAAAATTCGATTCCTCCATCTATCAACTTAACACAACCTTCCAAATAACTATCCCCTCTTCTTCAATGACACTCAACTGTCGCCCTTCTTCTTCATTGAACATCGTCGGTCTGTCCTTTACTTATAATCTAAACTGGAAAATTTACATTTCATCTCTAGCTAAAACAGCTAAGAAGTTAGGCATTCTGAGTCGTCTCCGCCAGTTTTTCTCACCCCCCTCCCCAAGCTGTTCTCTGTACAAAGGCCTTATCCTTCCAAGGATGGATTATGCTGCACATGTTAGGAGGTTCCATTCATACCGCTCTTTTAGACAGGGTGGAGTCAAAGGCTTTTCGCGTCTCTCCTCTAACTGACTGTCTTCATCTTCTATTCTCATTTTCATGCTAACTGCTTTTCTGATCTTGCTAACTGCATACCTCCCCTCCTCCCGCGGCCAAGCTGCACAAGATCTTTCTCTCACGCATATTCTGTCCACATCTTTGATGTAAGAGTTAACAAGTATTCTCAATCATTCATCCCTTTCTCTGGTAAACTCTAAATTCCCTTCCTGATTTTATATTTCCTCCTTCCTTGTTCAAGAGGGAGGTTTCAGGGCACTTATCCTTTAATTTTTATCGACCGCTTTTGACTGTTGGGGGACCGGCACCTCAGTGGTATATCGTCAGTCCGGGTTCATTGAGACAGAATGTTGCGATACTGGTTTATTCATATGGATTCCAACCTGTTGAAATAGTCATCCATTGAACATCCACCCCAATAGTCACATAATAGATATATAAATCATTACCACAATATACAAATATGAAATATGTGAATTGAAAGTAACCCCACAAGAAACAATCACTATACTCGTACATTAGCAGGTATACATTTATAACACTGCCAGTCCCTGATAAACTCTTGCATTGTTGCATTCAAGCAAGTAGTCAATCAACACCAACGGATCTGTAAACAACGAACAAGCTAAGTAACCACAAGACAATGACTCCCGAAAAGTAACTACACAAGCTTAAATATAAATCAAAATAACCTTAATTAAAGTAATCCTAAAGTAGCCTGCACCGTACACTAAAGTAACCTGCACCGTACACTAAAGTAGCCTGCACCGTACACTAAAGTAACCTGCACCGTACACTAAAGTAGCCTGCACCGTACACTAAAGTAACCTGCACCGTACACTAAAGTAACCTGCACCGTACACTAAAGTAACCTGCACCGCACACTAAAGTAACCTGCACCGTACACTAAAGTAACCTGCACCGTACACTAAAGTAACCTGCACCGTACACTAAAGTAGCCTGCACCGTACACTAAAGTAGCCTGCACCGTACACTAAAGTAGCCTGCACCGTACACTAAAGTAGACATCCAGGAAAACGGTAGCAGGCGCAGCACACTGGTATGTGTACAACCTGGCCGTGACTCACCCAACACAATGAATGTGAATCTGTACTTCACAAACACTGCGTGACAACCGACATGTTAAAACAAAAATACATATATATCCTTCCTTACCTTCATGGTCACAAACAGCAATTGTAAGCCAGACAGCAGCACCAATTCACATAATCTGTCCACACCAACACTTCCGCGCTGGTAGGCGACTTGTACCGGTACTGGTGCTAGCTGAACTGTCCGGAGTTTAATACCTACGCGTACGAAAAGCTTCACTATATTCATAAGACGCCAAATCATGTCTCTACTGAAACATTCATATTATTAACAATAAGTAGAGACACCGAGCAAGAACGAACACAGCGATAATCATAATGCCTGTCCTCGGCTTACAGTTGACATACGGAAACAACAAAATCTCAGTTACACAACACTTAGTTAATAACAAATAACACTCGTGTTACAGGTGGGCCTTTTTTTTATTATCATTATAATTTTGTTGCCCTTGGCCGGTGCCTCTCCTACATAAAAAATAAATAATTAAATAAATAAATACTGTTCCATTGTTTCATTTCAGGGCATTCTGGTGTTCTCAGTGATTTACTCCGTCCCAGCTTACTGGGGTGAATATGTCTTCCCGCTCGGAATACAAGTGCTCGGGTGGCTCCTTCTCTTCTCCTCGTTTCGTTTTCTCCTCGTAGACGTTTACGTCTACTTTCAAGATATACATACAAATTTAGGGCTTTCCTAACACACACATGTAGGAGTATTGTCAGGAATATTAAAATAAGGCAAGGTGTCACGACACTTGGGTAGAGAAATCCTGGTTTCAGATATGCTGGTAAAGATGTCTCTAGAGCCTCTGAAAACTCTCTTGTGTTTGAGAAGGAAAGAGTGGATAACGAGTTAGTTATAAAAGAAATCCTTGACTTTGTCAAATTCTTCAGGAAAGTGACAGGGAATACCTTATAAGAAAGTGCTGTCATGAAAGCTAAGTGAAACCGAGAAGGGTAAGTGGTTAGTTTACTAGAACGTACATGACAAGCATCTTGTACCGTATAATGTCCTATAACCTCCTCATAGGTGGTCCCTTCTGGGCAAGTCACTGAGACATAAAAGGTTTCTGTGAAATAAAAGCAATGATATCCATGAAAGTTACAATGGAAAATAGGTTTTGAAACCACATGCTTGTATGGACAGAGTGATAGAGCTGTAGACGCCTCTGAACGTGTCAAGGCAACTTCACAAATTCCATTTACTACAGATAAGAAGGCAAACTGGATACTAGAACAATGGTACAAATGTAAGTATAAATGTAAGTATTTACAACGTTTTAATTCAGTTAAATCTCCAATTGTATATAATGAAAAATGTCCAGTGTCATCACCGAATTATTAATGAAGAATGAAGAGGGTTTAATCTCATAGGCCTCAAAATTATCCAGAGATTTAAAAGGTATGTTTACAATTATTGCATCTGTGGTCAAGATAGCTTCTAGCAATGGGTAGTAATATTAGATCATGTGCGTTGCATACAATGGTGTCAATTTGTATGTTGACTGACCAATTTCTAGTGTGTGAAGCAAACCCTCTACAGGAAATAGGGAAGTTGTTACCCTGCCATTGACAGTACAGAGGAGAATGACTAAAAGAATACAGGGGATGAGGAGTATTCCTTACGAGGCGAGACTGAAGCTGTTAAATTTACATTTTTTAGAGAGACGTAGGTTAAGAGGGAACCTGACAGTCTTTAAGGGGGAAGTAAGCAAAATTCTTAGGATCAGCAACCAAGACAGAACAACAAATAACGGGTACAAGCTTTAAAAATTTAGGTTTAAGAAAGATATAGGAAGGAATTGGTTCTCAAGTAGAGTGGTAGATGAGTGGAACGGACTCAGTAATCATGTTGTTAGTGCTAAGAGATTAGGGAGCTTTAAGAGAAGATTAGACCGGTTGGATGGGGATGATAGGTAGAAATAGGTAGGTACATTTCATACAGGGACTGCCACGTGTAAGCCTGGTGGCTTCTTGCAGCTTCCCTTATTTCTTATGTTCTTATGTTCTTATCCATCATGTTGCGAATTATCGATCCATTAATGGAGAGAACTGAACTCAAGGAAGCTTCAGATACAAGCAAAACTTGATCTATTTCCACAATGCGATTTATCACATCTAAACTGTGTAAGGCATTATCAAGCACAGTTGCTAAATCATTTGAATACTGTAATAACTCATTGAGGTTGGACTCTAATTTAACCAGTTTATTGTGATGCAGGTTCAGGACTTTCTTATTAGTAGCTGCAACCGTTATTAGTTGATCATAATGTTTCCTCAAATCCTGTACATCCTCGTCCAAGGCTGCGTAAAAGGTTGTAGTCATGCTGAGATTGGTTCAATTTGCCATGCAAAAATTCTACCCTTGCTGTTAAAGCTTTGATAATGGTTTGAGAGAAAACTTGCGTCTGTCCATGCGTTTCATCAGCAAGTAAAGATTCCAATTCCTGTAAGGAGTTATCCAAAGTTTTTGAGACAGTGTCGAGGTCCGAAGGTACGGAAAATAAGGTAGAAAAAGGATATCGAACCAGAAGAACATCCTCTATTAATGTTACCTCTCCAAGATGTGTGGTGAGAGCCCCCGGTTTGACATGCAACGCAGTGGACGCTTGTGGCACTTGCAGCATGCTCAAGTAGGTAACCAGGAAGCCCAATGCCATCTGTAAGTAATGCAGGCAATTAGCTGCGTGAGCGAAGGTTATACCTATGTGTCTTTGTAGTGTTAGTAGAACTATGGTTTGTAACCTCATCAGAAGTACTCTCTGTTGATGAATCGATCTGAGCATTAGTCTTCAAAAAGCCGATCATTATGTACTATCTCAACAGTGTTAAGAAGATGGTCATACACCTCAGATTTGTTACCATGTAACTGGCGAACAACCGAGCGTGGAGATTTTGGAGGTCCTGTCTGGATGACGAACTTTAACTGTCTCCAACCTGTATCGTGACAGGGGTCTCACGTTTGTGTTGTCGAGCCATCATTTCTGCCCCAGAAGCTTGTAGCCTACTTGGGACTTTAGCATGAATATCTTTGAAAACATGCATATGTTGTTTAACATAGTCATCTACGTTGTAAACCGGAATTTGTGAACTTGTCGATAAGGAAGATTTTTATTTTCACCATACGATGGTACAGTACCATCGTGCCACTCGTTCAGTTAAATCTTTCCCTTTGAACAGTTCAGTTACGGGTGCATGATCCGTGTAGACTGTCATTGGGTATCCAAGGATAATGTCCTTAGAATGTTTTAAAGCCCAAACTACGGCAAGTGTTTCTTGATGAGTGACAGAGTAATTGGACTCCGCTGAATTAAGCACACAACTTGCATATGCTATTCCATAGTTTTTGCCTCTGGCATCTGTCTGCATCAGTACTGCTCCTAATCTTAGACCCAGTAACACCAGAAAGATTCAAGTCACTTGGACGGGGCATCCATTTACCACCGCGTGAACTCCGTTTCAGAATCTTGTAAGATTCTTCAGAGATCACGTTTACCGTGGCTCCAGTGTCTACAGCCAAAGATAAGCGATGCTTACCTACCTTAGTTGGTAATGGTATTATGTCTGTTTGGTTGTTGACAGTATTTATAGTTGAATACACTGACATGTCAGAAGAATGTGCTGCCTCAGCGTCTTGCGCATTTAGATGTTTTAGTCAGGTTTGTTTACTACAGTGCGCTGGTCTTTCCCCGACTGCTTTGTACTATTCTGACCTGTTTTTCAATTCTCATATTGATTATATCCTTACATTGTTCTGACGAGTGTTTACATTGGCCATGTATGATGCAGTATTGGGTAGTGACATCCTTGTAGGATCTTGCCCTGCCTGTGTTCACATGGGGCGATGCACCTGTTCTTGGTCTAACAGAGAGATTATTCCCTTTTGTTTTGTTCTTCGAGTCAGATTTATTTGATGCCAGTTTCTGGTCCTTTTGTTTTTTAAAGCATCTTTTTTTAACATGACCTATTTTATGGCAGTACGAACAGACATTTCCGGGCTTTGCCATGGCTGCCGCACAAGGTTCGGATTGGTCGTCACCTACGACCAATCCTACGACCTATATATATATATATATATATATATATATATATATATATATATATATATATATATATATATATATATATATATATATATACCCGCCTACTCTACTAACGTAACACTACTAATTTAAATTAACTTCTATTTAATCTATAATTCATAAACATCAAGCGTTGTTGTTGTTGGTGGTGGTGTTTTTGTTGTTGGTGATGACAGTGGTAGTAGTAGTGGTAGTGATGGTGATCGTGGTGGTTGTGCTTATGATGATGGTGGTGGTGGTGGTGGTGGTGGTAATGGTGGTGGTGGTGGTGCATTGATGATGGCGATGACGGTTGTGGTGGTGGTGGTAGTAGTAATGATTGTGATGGTGGTGGTGGTCGTGGCAGTGCATTGATAACTGCGATGACGGTATTGGTGGTGGTGGTGGTGGTAATGATGGTGGTGGTGTTGGTGGTGGTAACTGGTAGTGTAGGTAGTGGTGGTGGTGGTGGTGGTAATGGCAGTGCTGTGGTATTTAAAAAGCTTACCATAATGTGCGAAGTCGAGGGCAAGTCGCTTTGGCATTCACACTTTTCTACTTGTGCATATCACATACTTGCCTTCACTTTTCTTCTTTGCTTTTCTACGTTTCACGCACATTCTTTCACATTTTTCTCTGCACTTCAGTCATAATCTTTCACTTTAATGCTTCGTGTTTCCTAGCACACTCTACACGTACTCCAGTTCTCTTCTTCGGCTCTCTACACTTAACTACACTTCACTATAACTCATTCACCTTTATTTTTTCCCTTTCCTACACTCCTACGTATACTCCCTCGTATACTCCTACGTATACTCCCTCGTATTTCCTTTTCATTTTTCTTCACTTCACTAACACTGCATCATACCTCTCTCTTCCTTTTCTACACTCAGCGTTCTTCTTTACTTCACTGACAAGGTTCACACAACACGTACAGACAATGGTCATAATTCATACTGGTGGCTGCAGGCAAGGAAGTAAATGGTCTCTTATATTCCTTGGTTGAGGCCCCGCACCTGGAACACGATTAACTAAACCATTCTAAAGACCCGTATTCTGAGACGCTTTGCTTTCTCAACGCGACCATTCTCAAAGGCTACAGAGATGGTTAACCGGGTTTTCAAAACTGCTTCTCCTGTTAGTAAATGGTTGTCAATAGAACAGTAAAAATTCTTTTAAAAATGAGTGTGGCTTCAACTTAGCCTTTTGAAAGTAATAGAGGTGTGGCGCAGAAAAGTGTTTCGGAATATGAGTCGCACTGATTGGTGGTACTTCGTGGTACTGCTGTGTGATGAAGAGCTTGTGTCTTTTCAACGGCAGTACAGATCGAGGTTTTTGTCTTGATTTATTCTTCTGCTGCCACATCCATTCTCCTAATCTTTCATTCCACAGTTCTTCCACGTATGTAGTCTATTTTTTTTTTTTTTTTCTTAAGTAGGTGTTTTGAAAAGTAGCGTTTCTTTTTAAGTTGATGAATTCTCTCTCTCTCTCTCTCTCTCTCTCTCTCTCTCTCTCTCTCTCTCTCTCTCTCTCT
Source organism: Scylla paramamosain (assembly GCF_035594125.1). Classification (NCBI taxonomy): domain Eukaryota; kingdom Metazoa; phylum Arthropoda; class Malacostraca; order Decapoda; family Portunidae; genus Scylla; species Scylla paramamosain. The sequence goes on from NC_087168.1 coordinate 1,749,017, forward strand.
CTCTCTCTCTCTTGTTCAATACCAAGGAGTACAGGGATTTATCCACAGTACACACGAGACGCCCAATTATATCTTGGTCTTGGTCTTGGTCAAAACGCCACAACGAACTACACACGCACACACACACCCTCACCAATACTCATACACCATGCAAGTATCCGTCTGTTCTGCATTAAGGGACTACGTAACTCAGTCCTCTGTTCTGCTAAACCCTTTAAATGACACTACTTCCAAAATGACTAGCGCACCTGCAGACTTGTGCTACCCTAGTACTTCACAAGCAATTTCCTGTATTTACTTAACGGCCATAATAGGGTAGACTCATGACACGGGAAACACTCCCCCAGGGACACTAATACGCCACCGTGGATCCAGGACGCCAGTGACCACCACAAACAGCGCCTTCAAGGAAAATCTTCGAGTGTTTACAGGCGGAGGTGACAGACAAGGAATACATAAGAACATAAGAATATAAGAAATAAGGGAAGCTGCAAGAAGCGACCAGGCTTACACGTGGCAGTCCCTGTATGAAACACTCCTACCTATTTCCATCTGTTATCCCCATCCATAAACTTGTCTAATCTTCTCTTAAAGCTCTCTAGTGTCCTGGCACTAACTACATGATTACTGAGTCCGTTCCACTCATCTACCACTCTATTTGAGAACCAATTTTTTCCTATCTCCTTCCTAAACCTAAATTTTTCAAGCTTGAACCCGTTATTTCTTGTTCTACCCTGGTTGCTGATCCTAAGAATTTTGCTTACATCTCCCTTGTTATAACCCTTATACCACTTAAAGACTTCTATCAGGTCCCCTCTTAACCTACGTCTCTCTAGAGAATGTAAATTTAACCGCTTCAACCTCGCTTCGTAAGGAATACTCCTCATCCCCTGTACGAGTATCCTTTTAGTCATTCTCCTCTGTACTGATTCTAATAGACCTATATCTTTCCTGTAATGTGGGGACCAGAACTGCACAGCGTAGTCTAGATGAGGTCTGACCAGCGCCAAGTATAACTTTAATATTACTTCCGGCCTTCTACTTTTAACACTCCTAAAAATGAATCCTAGTACCCTATTTGCCTTGTTTCTGGCTTCTATGCATTGTTTCCCTAGACGGAGTTCAGAGCTAACTATAACTCCTAAATCTTTCTCGTACCCTGTACCTACCAGAGTTTGGGTGTTTAATGTGTACCTATTGTGTGGGTTTCCTCTACCTACGCTAAGCACTTTGCATTTATTGATATTAAATTGCATTTGCCATCTATCCGTCCATTCATTCATTCTATCTAAGTCTGTCTGCAAGGCGATGGCATCCGCTTCTGACCTAATTAATCTACCTATCTTTGTGTCATCCGCAAATTTACTAACATCGCTACTAATTCCACTATCCAAGTCATTGATATATATTAGAAATAATAATGATATATATTAGAAATAATAATAATACTGATCCCTGTGGCACCCCACTAATGACATGACCCCACTCGGATTTCGAGCCGTTTATTAGCTCTCTCTGTCGCCTGTTACCAAGCCATGACCCTATCCAACCTAACACCTTCCCATCTATCCCGTGCGCCCTAACCTTTCTCAGGAGCCTTTGATGGGGCACCTTGTCGAATGCTTTACTAAAGTCCAGATATAAGATATCATAACTATCACCATTATCTACTGCCTCGTACACCTTACTGTAAAAACTTAACAAGTTTGTCAGGCAAGACTTCCCCTTCGTGAAGCCATGCTGTGACTGATTTATCAAGTTATGTTTGTCTAAATGTTCCCTAATGTTCCTGGCTATTATTGACTCTAACATTTTACCTACAACTGAAGTTAAGCTGACAGGTCTATAATTAGACGCTAAAGTTTTATCCCCTTTCTTAAAGATGGGTACTACATTAGCCTGCCTCCACATTACTGATACCTCACCCGACTCCAGTGATTTCCTAAAGACAGAAACTAACGGCTCACTAATAATCTTTTTACATTCCTTCAGTACTCTGGGATATATTTCATCAGGTCCTGGTGACTTGAACTTTTTTAGCCTATCTATCTCCTGCTCCACTATCTCCCTAGTTATGGAAATATCCGTCAGTTTCTCATACTCATCTGCTCTAAACACCTGTTCACTATCTGGCATATCCTGCATGTTTTCCTGAGTGAAGACAGTTAAAAAATAATCATTCAGAAGTTTACTAATCTCCTCCCCAGAACTAACCAGCTCCCCATCTGCTGCCTTTAATGGACCTACAGTATCCTTATTTTTCGTCCTGTATACCTGATAAAATCCCTTGGGGTCCGTCTTCGCCTGGCTGGCTACCTTTAATTCATAATTGTCCTTAGCTTTCCTCGTTAACTTCCTGACTGTTCTAACTAATTCATTATACTGTGTCCTTAAAACTTCCTCACCTGCCCTTAATTTCTTATATATACTTCTCTTACGCCCTATATAATGCTTTAACCTAGCAGTCATCCATTTAGGGTCATTTTTTTGTGATCTTATTGTTTTATATGGGATATTTGCTAATTGACCTGTATGAACTTTATCTACGAAATATTTATACAATTCATCTACATTTACTTCACTTAAACCCCTCATCTCGTTCCCTACCATCCTCTCCCCTCCCTCATCAACTCGCCTCGACCTTACCTCTCTCATTTCAGCATGACCTGACATTCCAACATACTCACACCTATCTCCCCCCTTCCTCTTTCCTCCTCCCTTCTGGAGCCTCACCTCACCTCCCTCATCCTGCCTTATCTCTCTGAACTCCGTCCCTGACCTGACCTCACCCTGCATCCTTTGCCAGTCCACTCCTTGGAGGTACCTTTTTAATTCTTCAAAATCTGCTCTCCTAAAGTCAGGTATTTTACTATTGTTTTTATTTCTAACAGTTTCTTCCCATTCTAGATTGTACCTAATTTCCCTATGGTCACTGTTACCTAGCTGTCCTCCAACCTCTACCTGCGTGACTGCTTCCTCCCTGTTAGTAAGAATTAAATCTAGAATATTATTCCCCCTTGTGGGTTCTACGACTACCTGTTTTAAAAAATTATCCTGAATTACCTTAAGGAATTCCTCTGCTTCCTTGTTACCCACAATCAGACTCCAGTCGATATTCCTAAAATTAAAATCTCCTACCACACATACCTGACTGTACTTGCCTGCTCTATTTAATTCCTGCCACAGTGAGGTGTTAATTTCCTCTGTACTGGTCGGTGGTCTGTAAACTACCCCTAGTACTACTGACTGCGATCCTTCCTTAATATCTACCCATATCGACTCTGCTTTGTTATCTGTTTTAATTCTATTGTTCATACAGCACTGTAATGTGTCCCTGACGTATAACGCGACACCTCCTCCTCTCCTGTTTTCTCTATCTTTATAGAACATTGTATACCCATCTATCTTAACCTCTGGATTAAATACTTTTCCTGACATATCTAACCAAGTTTCAGTTAAAGCAATGATATCAAATTTCTCTACACTCGCTATTCCTCTAAGCAAGTCTATTTTATTCAGAATACTTCTACAATTTGTGTAGTAAACACTTAAGCTATTTCTCACCATCCCTAAGCTAGCTTCCTTTCTAGATTTACGTAACTAATTTGTCCCTTGCCTTCTCCTCACTACCCCTTCTTCCCTCCCGACTAACGAAAAAAGTGCTGGAGTGCAGTTACTCGTACCTCCCGCTCGAGTGTTTCGGCCAAAACACGAACACCCTGGCGTGACAAATGCACTCCATCCCTGGCGTACAAGGTGTCCCTGCCATAGAAAAGGTCCCAGTTGTCGATGAACGTCCATCCATTACTCCTACAATGATTCGCGAGCCTGCGATTCACTGTAATAGCCCTGGACAGCCACTCAGCACCAACTCCCCTCCTCGGCAAGACACCACATACCACGGGGATCCCTCCCTTGTCCCTAATCCTGTCCAAAGCCTGTCGAAACCTCCTGATAAGCTCCTCACTCCTGACCTTACCAAGGTCATTCCCTCCCGCACTGAGAAAAACAATGGGCTTGGTCCCATCTTTTTCCAAGCACGTGTCTAGCCTATCAGCTACCTTCCCTATCCCGGCCCCCGGCAAACACACCCTCGACCTACGCTTCCTATCCCTAGCACAGAACGCACTATCTAAGTGCCTAACCTGACTATCACCAAACACAAGCACTCTACCTTGGGGCAGGGTAACTGCATCTGCCCCCTCCTTCTTGCCTCCTCCAGCCCTGTCCACCTCCTCCTTCCCCTCCTCCAGCACATTGAAGGGATTCTTCGTCTCCACGGAAGGTGCCCTGAGCACCTTCACCCTCTTGGCTCCCCTGCACTCAGCAACACAAGGCGCCATGTCTACACTAGCCAGCTATATTAGCGTCAGGTCACTGTTCACTAAATACGTCCGTTCACTAGGAACCCTGACCTGAGACTGAGGAACCCTGACGCCACCTAGCCTCGTCTCGTCTCCGGAACTGTCACGTCACAGACATTATCACATTTCAAGATTCCCTGTTCTTTCTTACCGAACAAATGGCCAACATAAATGTCTCACGAGTTATTTATACAAATTAGATATATCAAAGTTAGATTTTTACAAATTACATAATGTTCATGGAGTTTTTTAATATTACCTCAAATTGATTCAACAGAAAATGTATAACGGGGTAACTCAACTGATCCCTTTAGCGTAGAAAGGAAGCAAAAAGCATGTTGTAATTGAAAAATAAATCTAGCGGGTGGATATATATATATATATATATATATATATATATATATATATATATATATATATATATATATATATATATATATATATATATATATATATATATATATATATATATATATATATAATCATACCAATAGCAGCTCCTTATCGGGCAGCTAAATTATACGCATGTAGTGATGAATACTCACTGTATTCGCCACACACATACGTGTGTGGCGGTTTTGTTTTAGGGTCACGCATGGTTACGTTATAGTGACGTGATACATCCGTAACATGCGTTACGAATCTGCGACCATTCCGATGAGGCTCGCTTGGAGATTTATTATTATTTTCTTTCAGGGTGGGGGAGGAGACCATTCTTAACGTAAGTTTTATTGAAGTCTGGATTATTTTCTTTAGTACCATGCTCTCTCTCTCTCTCTCTCTCTCTCTCTCTCTCTCTCTCTCTCTCTCTCTCTCTCTCTCTCTCTCTCTCTCTTCTTGTGAGGGCACACTTTTCCACACTCAGTTTTTTGTTAGATTTCCGAAGTCCATCGGTATTCTCTTTATGATTTATGACGAAGTGCGGTACTGTTTCGTTCAGGTTTTTATGCCTTCTTAAGACGTCTTTCAGTCCGTGCCAGTCCATTTTATGGAGAGCACGGGTGAGAATGAAGTAGAAATAAACACACGGGATAAAAAAAAAAAATAGGTGAAACAGAAAGAGGAGGTGGTGAGTGAGAAGAATCAAGGTTGAAAGTGAGAAAGGAAATACAGTAGTTAATGAAAGGTGACAGGCAGAACGTCTTGCTTTTCGTATATTTTAGTTAAATTAAGCTAAGCTGACGGATTGTTTTAATATATCGTTTCTTTTCTTTTCAGGTTGGTGGTGTGCAGGCGGCTAAGGGTGTACTGTAAGAGGCATGATTTAGGACTAGATGAATCTAGGAATGGAATAAAGGACAATCATGAGAAGGGTAATAAGTAGGTGGAGAAGGAAGTTGAGGCTTCTGAACCTGACAGTTCAGAGGTGAACATTACCTCAGCATGAACTTTACTTCATGAGTGTGATGAGTGTGCGAGAGCGAGTCGTATGGTGATAACACAAGACAGGGAAGACACAAGGCTGGCAGGGTGGGACAGGACTGCACACGTCGTCACGATGACAGACGTGTATGGCAACCTGTTAATTGGAAAGGGCAATGATGATAAATTTGTGGTCACCCCATCAGATGCTGAGTTTAAAGATTTTTATGAGTGTTATGAATCCATCCATGGATAATTAATTAAATTTTGACTCTATTGACATACATGTAAACATTCCCATCATACTCAGCCGATGAAGTCAGGACAAATAAACAAAATTAACCCAAATAAAGTCTGCTGCCCCGATGGTGTTCCTTCAGGTATATTCAGATCAATGCCACACCGCTGGATCATTATGATCACAACATTGTTCAACAGTATTTTCATGTCCGGTAGCTACCCTGAGGCGTGGATTAGTGCAGTTTGTATAGTCAAGTGTGGCGATAGAAGCGAACCAAATCATTTTAGGGGCATAAGTATCATTGATAGTTTGTCCACACTGCATGACATGGTACTGTGCTGCCGCCTGGGACGGTAGTTAGCACCACACTTGGGCACATTTTTCAGAAATCTAAGGAAATTAGATTTCTGGCATGTAGAGCCGTGGGGGACGTGGCCACCTCAGGTTGGAGGAGTGGGTACATGGGTGCGGGAATATACAAACCAAGAATTCTACCTAAGAGGATATGCGGCTTCACTGGGAGGGCTGGAGGAATTGACTAGTGAGTTTAGATAACAACAGATGGCGCGCCGGTCACCAACAGCTGACTGGAGCCTTGGCGGGAGAGGAGCGGACGGTCAAGTTAACCAGATTTAAAAATTACCCTCTGCACTGTGTACAGGCAAGAGCGGTTGCTATATCTTTAGTAAAATAAAGAGTACTCGGCAGGTGGTGCGACTCCATATATTGTCCACTGACGCCAGAAGGAAGATGCATGCGAGAGGCTGGTGACATGTTGACCGGGATAATGTTGTTCGAATTCAAATAACAGGCAGTGTAAATGAGGGGAAACGCTGTCACGCCCGAGGAGTTCTCGCTTCTCATCTTAAGTCACTTGTGATTGTTACTAAATGCCGTAGGCTTTATTTGCTGTCAATGAAAGATAGATAAACATTATCTGATAGCTGTGGAGACTAAACAAGTTAGCACTGAACGTTTAGCTGGTGTGGCTTGAGTAGTGTGTTGGCACATTTTTTTTTCCACATTCCTAGGCCACTGAGGAGGCCGCATGTGCCAAAGCAGTTAGATAGACTTTGTTGAGGTTATTGAAGTGATTAGGCAAATTAATATACAGTGATGTTCTGTTGGTATGAGAAGACCAGTAGTGTTCACTGCTGAGGCTACAGTATAGAGACCACAGTCCCTTCCGGCATGCGTGGTACTACTGCCAGGCATACTACTGGGCGAGTTGATGTCTCTTAAAGATTATTATTTAACACCATTCCTTTGTCTTGTGACATGGTCCGCCTGAGTGACTGAGTGATTTCATTTATAGCGCCGCAACACCGCAATAAATGAGTCATGTGGCGCAGCTACGAAACATTCAAAGCAGCTAGGATGGCAGGTTGAAATACAGAAATTAAAAACAAAATTATGGCATGGTCAAAATATTAAAAAGCACTAAAAATACGAATATATAAAAGGAAATGGCATGTGCCAGCAAAAACTGAAGTGTTACAAAGTGAGAGGGTTGGTATTTCAGTGTATTAATTTCAAGTGACGCAGAATATTACGTCTGGCGTTGTTCATTTCGCATCCAAGGCACTGACTCCGCTGACCCAGGCCCCATGACCCAGCGTTGCTAGCTATGTCTCCCTCATTGACTTCCAGGTTCTCCCGGTGCAAGGGTAAAGTCCTGCCTAAGACTATAGTACTGTTAGAATAATTAAAATAAAAATATATAAAAGGGAAACCTGATGCCTTACAGCATTTGATTACCTTCTGGTTGACTGCAAAACTGTGTACTACATGGCCTTAAAAAAAAAAATCTCAATGTGGAGTTTTCAGTACTCAGTAGAATACAAAAAAAAAAAAAAGGTAAAAACCCATGTTACATGTTTGTATAACATTCTTTCATTTGCAAAAATTACAGAAGCAATTTTGTATTCGTAAGATGTTGTAACTCCACTCCATGTTGTAACTCCAAAAAGGAACAGCAAAACAGTAATGTGTTAATCTGCTGCAAATTTTTGTTTCTTTGGCATGCCTTTATTTTTTATTTTATTTATTTATTTATTTATTTATCTTTTTTTTTATTATGAATCAGCCGTGTTTCTAAAATGCCATTTTGTTGCAGGTGTGTGAAATGGCTCCATGCTTTCAGTATCACTTGAGAGGAACACATATGCTTCACGGTTCATTGTGATGCCAAGGTGCTGTTGCTCAGTAATACAGACGCACAATATTTGTTTACTTATTAACAAATAAAGACAATGTGCCTTACGCATACCGTCAAGAGAAAAAAAAAATAACAGGAAGATGATTTGTATGGCAGTGGAACATTTATGACAAATTGTGCCGATTATAATTTTCTGATGAATTTTTATAAAGGCTGCTTTTCTTTAGATGGTTGTAAGAAGCAAACTGACGCACACGTCACACAATAATGCAGTCTCGCAGAACACACATGCGACATACAATTTTTCTGACATGGATGATTTTTTTTTTTTTTTTTCTGATAAGTTCACAGATGAGCCT